>NC_052110.1:2756306-2822520 GCF_012273895.1 Zerene cesonia
CGATAATTTCGTTCCAATGTACGATAATTTTACGCCCCTGGGTACGATAGTCGGTCCACTTCAGGTTGGTAACACTGGATTCAACCCGTTTTTAACTCTTTAGTCCCAAAACGTCAATCGAGCACTATTTCGTATATTATTAAATTTCCTCTAAATGTTTATGAACCGAGCATGTAATTGGCCACTGAAGTTATAATTAACTAATCAAAGTGCTCGAGTCATACAATAATGATGTTACCAGATTATTTATTAATTACAGATATTTATTTACGATTCCAGCAAAAAAACATTACATTAAGCCCTTTCTAGCCTACTTTTAACTTCTCAAAATACCGAGTTGCACTTTTATGATAAGCAAAGTGGACACGCACTTGCACGCACTGGGTAGCGCTTTTTAAGAAATTAATGTGCTTTAGAATTTTTGTATTCTGTATCGCTAGGTCTATTTAGTGACATTTATTATTTAGTGCTGAAATTTAACTATATCAAACAATCCAGTAATTGCCAAGATTAAATAAAAAATTATAACACTTTTCTTCTTTATCTCTTAATCTTCTTTATCTTCTTTATCATGGCACGAATTGGGCCAGCTCGCACCGGGGAAGTACCACATCCCCACAGAAAACCGGCGTGAAATAGTGGCTTGCCACTGTGTTTCGTACGGTGGGTGGGGGAGCCGGAGGCCCGTTTCCTTTTCCTCACCCGTCCCAGTCCATTCCTTCTTTCCAGTCGTTAATCCATTCCTTTTCACTTACCACAAAAAAGCGGGCAGCGCATTCGCAGAGGCCCTACCTTTGCGAATGTTCATGGGCGGTGGTGATCGCTTACCATCAGGCGAACCACCAGCTCAGTTGCCCGCTATGACATAAAAAAAATCTCAGTAAAAATTTGATTTCAAATATTGATACCTATACCTACTGTTTGATGGCGTATAATTGATTATCCGATAGCTCTCCACATTGGATATTTGGCTTCATTGAGTGTTATTATTAGGGTTCCGTACCATAAAAGGAAGAAAAAGGACAACAAAGTGATCCTGTAAGGGTTCCGCCCTTGTAGGATCACTTTGTTGTCCATCTGTGTGTCTGTTTGTCAATCAAGAAAAATTCTGAAATGTATATCAGAACTCAGGTCTAATGTCGTTCTGGAATATCAATACAAAAATGGGGCTGAGCGTTTCAAATAAAAGGCAATAGTAAAAATGAAAACCAATGTTTATTAATCATTTCAAAAAGCCAACATGATGTTATCCAAACACCCAAAGATGTCTCCATTCCATTGCTAAAAAAATTAAATGCACATTATAGCATGTTCATAAACCCTAAGCTTAGTCAAAAATAAAATACAAAAGCTTATAGAAATATGACACACTATGTCGGCATTACCGCCTAAGTGAATTACATGTAATTAATAATAATTAACTTTCTCTGTAGTGATTAGTTGATCTATTATCTTTAGATATACTGGCGGTTATGATTGTCTTTCATAATTCATAAATAAAACGTACTCTTACAATGTTAGTACAAATTGAACTTTTGTATCACTACAGAGATATTCTTATTACTAATTTATTCATTCACAACTAGAATGCGCTACACACTCAAACGTCAAACATGACTTACAATAGGCTAATATATCATGGACTTTATATAATGTTGTAATTTTGTAGAATTATATATCTATTTAATTAGTTTGGTAAAAGTTACGTTTTTAGAGGTTAAGTGATATTATTAAACTGTATGTCGAGACGACTTTTAAAATACTGAGACAATAATAATTGAAGCACATAATTGAATATTAATTTTCTACTAAAACTGTACTAAGTATCAATCACGACTATGGTACATAATAAATATTCATTTTAAAATCATCAATCTGATATGATAAGTATATTATTTTATATTCTATTATATAATAATAAATTTAATTCATTGCTATCATTTTCAACTTTTAATAATAGGTACATGAACATGTTATTAGGGTACTTTGGAAGTACATACATACATATTTAATATATTTAGACTTAATTTTAGCATAAGAAATAAATATGAATGAATATGTCATCATATTATTGAAACATTTAATATCTATGGGCTGTCGGCAAAACGGTTAAGATAATTCATAAAAATGATGATATTTTTATACATAATATAGAAATCAACAAATCATAAATTTTGTTACACCCAACATTAAATACAATAAATATTAAATCAATCAAATCATTATAAAAAAAATATAAGATAAGAATAAATCATTGTTTGTTTTATAAAATCAATAACACGGATGAAATTATTGGAAAAAATATAGTAAGAGTGATTTGTCATCTGACCTGTAGTTTGCGATACTATAAGACAGAACAGTATAACAGTCTAGCAGTTGTATTATGGTATCAAAAATGTATATGAAATTCCATTAAAAGTTAGTAGACTATTAAAGCCAGTTGATCCACATTATCTGAACTTTATTAGCTTGCTAACAATTTAATTGATTCTCTAATGCTGCAAGTATCTTTAACCGAATAGATAGTAAAATCGCATACTAAATGTCAGATGAAATACCATTTACATGTGACATTACAACAGATAATAAAAAAATATGTATAGACATTTAAGTTTAGCTACTAAATTGATATTTATTTATTCAGTCTTCTTAGTTAATTTTTATTAAGGCCACTGTACTACATTATGTAATACATTCTATATAAATCATCTGTTCGGTGACATTTCGATGAAATATACCGGATTTGATATGATGCCTTTCATTTAGTATTGTAATAACACATAGACAACTAAACGTGCAGTATTATAAAACGTAAGGCTGGGAAGATTATGTAGACACCTTTTCTAGTTGCTGACAGTTATTTCCGCCGAACAGATAAAATATATAAAATATATAGTAATAATAATTCCAGAACAAAATCTACTTAAGTGCAAGTTAACAAATAGCATCGTTTAAGGTACGTCACAAAATACACACATAGCGCATTCCACACACGACAAAATTTAAGTAATTGTACTACAATAGGCTTACATACAAACTTGTTAGTAAATTATTACTAAAGTACCTAGTTTGAACTTCATCTGATACAGATGATATTATTTTTTGGAACACTTTTGTTTATTTGACATTTTTTTTTGCTGTGAGCAATATTTTATTTCGTTTCCACGCAAACCATGACGGTAGTAAAAAAAAATAGTTAAGGCTGCGTTCACACGTCAATATAAATAAAAGAATACTTAATGTACTTCTTTGTTAGTCACTTAGCATAGCATTTATACCTCATCAGACTCTCGCATCTATTCTTGGAATTTGGCAAATTGATTATTATTGATTAAACATGCAACTGCTACCAAATCCAACATTCACACAGACATAAAAAATTAAAATAACACAACACTAGTTGGATGTTCCATATCACAACCTTTTCAACCAATTATATGGTTTGAAGTTTGTATATTTATATTAAAAATGTCTTGTGAGCTTCTTAAACGCTCTCAGTATCCTCCATTTCGTCCTAGATTATAAAATAAGCTGTAGTTTCAACTACGCAGTCTTCATCATAGAATTTTCAATTATTAAATGACTGCAAACAACATCGTCTACAGATAACAAATTTTTATTACACACCAATGTGTACAGAACAAAACAGTTCGAAAATAGAATCTAAATTGAAAACTACGTTCCTCAATCCGAACTAAAATTTCCGGTGAATGACAACTAATTCGCGCCACTCATTCTCAACGGGCGCCATTGTGCCGCTGTTGACGTCACGCATCACACGTCAGAGTGACAGCTGTCAAACCTTCAAGTATAAAGGAGCGTTCAGACCGGCGGCGGTCCCCTGACGTAACGTAGTTGTGGAGTTAATGTTTGCGCGAGCGAGTTCAGTGCGTCGCAACATTTCGGCCGCTCCACGAGCCATGCGGCCAAGAGCAACGCCACGAGACAGAGTTGTATGGGGATCGATGAGCGGAGAACGCGCCACACCCAGCCACTGCGCGGGTTATAGTCCGGGTCCCCTGAACCGGTTTTGCTTGTTGCTACAATTGCGTGCTCCCTGATAAAACATGATATTTTTTTTAATATACGTATTCTTTGTATAAAAGAGTGTTGATATATTATTTAAATGTTTAAGAATCGCTTTATATGGTATGTAAAAATTGGATTATTATTTAATATATGATATGAGTGAAAGCAACATACGTATCATCTTCCATTTTAAGATCGGGAATGCTTTGCTCCACAAGAGCACGGCACGACTCTTGCAATATCTTAACTTCATTCTCTGTTTGCTCCATACGCTGTTACATAAATAAAAATGAGATTAAAGTAAGTTGTAAGATTACTTTAAAAAAAGTGTTTTTTTTTTTGTTTAATTTTGATAAATTAAATAAACATTTGTGTTTAAATTTATTGAGTAGCTAATGCGTAGTTAATATCCATCAACTACCACGAAAGTTAAGCCAAGAGCGTCAAACAATAGATGTCCCACTCCCGAACCGATAAGCATATGCACACACCTTCGCGATGGCCCTGTGCGCGGGCGAGTTGGGCGCGAGCGCGGCCTGCAGGCGCTGGGCGAGCTCGCGCAGCGCGCTGAGGCGCCGCGCGCGCCCGCCCGCGTTCTCGCTGTCCCCGTCCGATATGCCGGAGTCGGACAGCGAGTCGCACGTCGAGCCGCCCTGGAAAAACATTCATCGTCTTTATTAATACCATACTGCTGAAGAGTTTGTTTGTTTAGTTGAACGCCCTAATCTCAAAAACTACTGGTCCGATTTGAAGAATTATTTCAGTGTAAGATAACCCGTTTATTGAGAAAGGCTAAGGAAATATTTCATCACGCATAGACCAATGGGACAGGAGGACAAATGAAGAATGTTTCAAATTCAGGGGTTTTTTTTTCTATTTAGAACTTCCGCTGCGAGCGCTGCGAGTTAGCGTTAGCCCAAAGTAACTATTCCACGCGGACAAAGTCGCAGGCGAAAGCTAGTAATTATTATAAATATGTATGCACTTATTGTGTAGTGTACACCTTGGTAACCTTAAGATGAGCTCTCAAGATTAAATACGTACTTTCATTAATTATTATCGTTTTAATAGGCACTTAAGATAAGGGGTGTTAAATATGATAATTATATAGAATCTTGAATGTTCCATGAAAAAATACTGCACTTGCACATTTGTATCTCTCACCAAATGGCATCTTATTTTTGATTTAATTATCTTTTTTGTTTAGAACAAAGTTGTTTTTGTATATGTAAATAATTGCACTATGTAATTGTTGCTGCACATCTAAAACATCAATATAATCTCATAATACAAAACACCAACCTACAAGATATCATAATACAAGATAAACAAAAATCAATAAGATTTAAAACACACACCTTTTTTTTATCAACCAAAGAAGCAGCCAGCTGTCGTATCTGGACAGCAACTTCGCTTTGGTCATCTATCTTGGAGCCTTTTTCGTGCAACGCCTTCAGCGTAGCTATATCACCACGTAAAGCACCTTGAAGTTCACGCAGTGCATTCTCCCATTCCGTCCAGGCACTCACTGCCTTTTCAAGCGAGAGAAGCTCATTTGATGTGCTGCAAAAAAATAAAAGAATAAACATAAGGTTAATACACACTTGTTTTCATATCTGATATACAGAAAACATAAAAAAAATATAGAGCATAATTAGTTCTGAGATAATTAAATGGTAATTATTATCCTCAGATTTATTAGTCACGAAACATTAGAGTTCTGTGCGAATTAATCGCGAGTCCATTGTCATATATCATAGTTGCAGAACTCTCTAGAATTTCTAATTCACACGTTTGGGCAATAAAAACAGTGTTCTATACGAACCGTTGATGTGCGTCGTCCCAAGCGGCCAGAAGAGCCGTCAGATCCGCAGTCAGGCCGCTTTCATCTGTCTCCATTTCGCCGAGGGCACGACGAACGGAGACCGTGAGTTTCAGCATGGAAACTTTGCATTCTAACAAACGTGACAGACGGTCCTGTGAACAAAAATAACACGATTGATGATAGTGACATCAAAATTTAAAATAAAATATAAATAACTGTATTTACTGTATAAATTAAAGTATTAATAAAATATTTTGTGATTGATAAATTACTTATTATTCTAGCAAAATATAACAAAGAGTAAATTATGATTGGAAAATCATTTGAATCCATAAGACTATATATTCAACATCAAATAATATGATACGTGAAAGTATTCTTTCAAACATATTAGTACGCATACATCTTGTGACGTTTTCTCCTAGCACAAGTTAGCAAGAAAAACCAACACAACACCTTCAATTCCTCGATCCTCCTGTGTAACTGGGCTCTAGTGTGCGGCTGCGGCGCACTGTCGCCGTGCTCACAGAGCTCATCCAGCGTCTCCCGCAGTGATGCGATCTCGCGGCGCAGGCGGCGCGCGCCGCCGCGACGCGTCGCCGCCGCGCGGAGGGCTGACCATCTCGCTGACACCGCTAGTGTGGACATAGCATTATAATATTAGACTAAATGTGAAATTATAGAAATATTACTATTATGTTAGAAGAGATAAATTTCAGAGACAACTTATATGTACATCTTATCTATTTTATATCACGCAATAAAGTGCTTTATGGATTTTTAAAAAGTTTACAATCGCCGACCCTATGGAAAGTCCCGAGTACGCAGCAGAATACCATCTAATAAATAATACAAAGTAATATAATCCACTCTTCAATAAAACATTATAAAATTTAAGTAAATTGAATTCAATTTATTCAGAAAGCGATAACAATGCAAATTTTTAGCAAGTTGATAAACCGACGGTGGCATAGGTTTTAGGTCAAACTCGTCAATAGATGAAAAAACACAGCATTATTATTGTCTTCAAATTACTCAATTCGAAATATCACATTTGTGTGTGTTAACGGGATTAAGCAAAAAATGGGATTATGAAATAAATTAGGTACTGTTTACTTTAAATTCAATTAAGCCTATAAAATAGACATATTAAGTACTCGCTGTCCCTTCGGGGAGTCGCCCACGTAGTCAAAAGAAAACTCGCATAGTTCCCGTGACTTTTCCAGGATACAAGACAACTTACCTAACACAGACATACTGACATAGTTACTTTCACATTTATAATATTAGTAGGGATAGTAGGGATAATACTTTCATTGGCATCTTATTGATCAATTCATAAAAGTTTTCATGTATCATTCAGAGCATCATCACAACGTATGAATACCATATTCTATTCAGCTACAAATAAGTACTGGGTACATTCAAGGCAACGTTCAAAGGCTGGACAGAAATAGACTGCGCAAACGCATTAACATAACACACAGTCTTTGTAGCATATATCCGCATATGGCGAAGGAGCTAGATGAAAGGAGGACGATATTTGCCTAACAATCGTATTCGAATACCAATTTATTACTATTGTAGATACAAGATTTTTCTGGCTATAGAATATGTTGATAGGGTTTGTCTTGGCCTGACCAAAGTCCATTCGTCCTAGATAGCAATTAAGAAAATAATCAATAGAAAACTACTAAGCACGAGCTAAAAAAAACTAATTCAAATCTTCATGGAGCAGAGTTTGAAATAATCTTAAAAATTATAAAATCTTATATTTAACCAACGTTAAAACAATCCTTTATTATTATGAAATTATAAGGCTTGTCAGATCAACCGTGCTCATTTTATAGTATTGTTATATGTATCATAGATTGCGCCAAATTACACTGGCAGGATACCAGCAGTTGCATTGATATTAACCCACTGACACCATTCGTGGAATGTAACGCAGTCGACCCATGTACCTACGTATACAGTAGTGCCAGATGCAGAATAAAAACCGTCGTATCAACTACGTGATGTAAAGCTTGCAAGCTTTTCTTTTCACTTACATCTAATGCGAAAGATTGGAAGAAAGCCGTTTTGAGAATAACAAATTTAAACGAACAACATGAGTTATTGTCTAGAAGTAAAACTTTATCGGTCCGAAATAACAAGTGTCCATGAAATGTAACAACAATCACTCAAGTTAAAAAACAGTTAAATAGACATTTCAGGAAAGAATACACCCATAAAGCGGTAGGGTAATAAATTGTGTTTTCAGAAAACAAAACCGAGACGCGTAAAGTTGAGGATGTTGTAACTGCCCGTAAATCAGAATATATAGCAAAACACGTATATTCAGAGCACCGTGTTTAAAATAGAGCTGTTAATGTCACTGGCTCCATGAACTTGTCTCTATAATAATCCGGAGGATTTATGGAATCATCCGTTCTATTCCGCTCGGCATTTGAGAGAAATTGGAATTTCATAGATTATAATAGGCCAAAATGTCGAGTATTTAAATGGTATTGAACTCCCGCAGCAAATGCAATTAACTTATCTATATCTTCAACTGACGTACGTATTTATGTTTACTATATGAACGTAATTTTATTATGTAAGACCATAATTCAAAATTATATCTAAGTTTAAATGACGTAATTCCGTAAGCTTTCTCAACGGAAAAATGATCATTTTGGTCAATTACCAAGATCATAAGGTGCAATAAATAACAAACTACACAACTTCTCAATAAAGAGAAAGCCGTATAAAATAACTTTTACAAAATTGCTAGTTGTACAAATGCACAGCGAGACACGTGAAATTACGCCACGCCACGTATGCAGGTAATTGATCAACCGAAAAAGTCACATGGGCAAGGAGATACGGGTTCGTTAACACTAATTGAAATTAACAAACTGAATAACAACTGCACGGTTGTTTCTCTTCGCAAAATTATTTCGAGCACCAATAAAATTTACCGGTTTCGATGTTGAAGCAATTTGCGTTACGCAGGAAGCAAATTTGTCTTTCGTCGTATCATTTTGTCGAGTGTTGTTTTCCGTATGTTTATCGTATCGAGGCCTCTCTAATAGCCAGTACAGATGTCCAAATTCATACATACGTATTATGTTAATTCAACCGTATTCAGCAGTTTAATAGGATAAAATTTAACTTTCAAAGGAGACTTTACATACATTTCAACGCCATATTAAAAGAGTGAAACTAGTTACATCGATGCTAATTATGCCCTGATTACATAATTAACTCACTACCATATCTGATATTCTAATGACATTATGTAACTTAACAATGAACATTTATGACTTAAGTACCATAAATCATTTATAATTGAGTGACGTCATTGTGCGAAACTTCTCGAAATTAGCAATTTAGGTTTTATACATTAATACTCCTTGTTAACTATTTATTATTTCTAGAATACCTCAAAGTTTACAATTTTGTTTGTAAATAAACAATCTATGAGGTGTGAATACGTAAAGTATTTTCCATTTGATTACGACACATCCTCAACGGTAAGGAGTGAAAGCAAAGAAATTTTATAGGAAAACGTGATACTTATGTTTAAAAGGTGTGTCGTAATGGTGAATATTTAATGTGTAGAAACGTATATTAAAGTGACAAATGTTAAAAACGAAATGATATGAGACTTTTATCCGATTTAAAAGATACTCACAGCTTCGGGTACACGAACAATTTTATAGATATATATCATGTTCGCACGGCACAAAAACAGTACCTGGATAAGGCGGGAAGTGATTCCGATCCATTATGACACTGTCAACTCGATCATGAGCGGGAGTCGATGAGGCGGCAAGGTTAAAACTGCACTAACCGAATTAACCTCCATAACCAGTCTTGTTACGAGCGTGCAAGGCTCATTTTAATTTAGCACGCCAATTGTGGATCGCGACGAAAATTTTGCTATTTTATAGTTGGTGACTCGAACGCTTACTGCATGCGAGCTAGGTGCCAATTGCCTTGAAACTGCTACGCTCGGTTACAAATAGATTGTGATAGACGGAAAACTACAATGGAACTGCAAGTAGCGCTGAATTTGTTAAGCGAAAATATGACTTTGGCATCGTGTCCTACGATTTGTTATACTTTATCGTAATATTTGCTATACATGATGCGACACAGGTTGACAAACTGCAACGAAACGAAGGTGACCTCGTTTAAAGGCTAAATATTTTATATAAAGATAGTATTGATATTAATAAATGAATGTTAAATGTGAAAACAAAAAGATTTGCACTAAAGTTTGGAAAAAAATTATGACATGTCAGAAAAGACGAAATCAACAATTTACAGTTGACAAAGGTCAATATTCTTTAATTACTATTCATATAGCTCCTTTTTGATATCAATGAATGCAACTATGAAGAAACAGTAAGGCGCATAGCTTACCAAAACGAAACAGGAACTAGCCACGTGATTGCAATAATAACTTACATAACTGATTATATCACAGAGCATAACGCTTTTAATCAATCGATATTAAATGCATCTCTTATCACAATTTAGCTTTACGCAACTAATTAAAACACCGAGAAGAACACAGATATCGAATGATTAGATTCATTTGACGATAGAACAAATTTCAAAATAAGCAAGTGAAGGTTTAATCGGTCAGTTAATCAAAGAAATAGCAGAGCACAATTTAAAAATTATATTAGAACCAGTTTGTCTAAATTAAAGCGATAATTTAATAAATTCAAATGGTCTATGGGAAACTAAACTATCAATCATCCGTTGGCCTTAATGCGTTAGTGACCGTTACCCTGAAAATGCTTCGAGGGTAATCAGCTATCATAAACACGTTCTTTGGAAGGAGTATCTGTCTAAGTTGGGACGAGGATTATTATTTAATATGTAGATATTGCTGTTACGCAATAATTTTATTGAATTGACGAAAACAGAGTACTAATAACTTCTTATTGTTCGCTAAATGAAAGACCTTTTGGAATTCTATAATTTAATTTTTCTTATTATTTCTTTAGATGTTAATGTCATAAATTAAATTTGTTAATTATACCTTAATGCGTAAAATTATTGAAAGCTACCATCCTACTAATATTATAAATGCGAAAGTTTGTAAGGATGTGTGTATGTTTGTTGCACTTTCACGCAAAAACTACTGAACCGATTGCAATGAAATTTGGTACGTAGACAGCTGGACAATTGGAGTAACACGTAGGTAACAATTTTTTATCTCGATATTCAGCAGATAGCAATGTATAATTCTTAAGTTCAACAAATATTTTTATACACTATTTGAGAATCGAACAAGAAATTATATTTTATGGTGTTAGATCATCGTGTAACGGTAAATTACTGAAGCTTATTTAAGCCCCGTTATTTCATATGGAAATTGGCCTGATCACCTGATGACATCAACGTTTTTGCCAAGCGTTGCGCAAGAGTCTACAGTTGCAGTTGCACCATAAAGATAATGATCGGAACAGTTAAAAAGTTCGTCTGCTTATAGCGACCTATTTGTGCGGGCCAAATATAAACTTCTGTCAAGTTTTGCTCAGTTATATATTTACAATGGAGATGAAACATTCTGAACGTCAAAAGTTTATCCGCTCCTTCAATAAGAAGATTGATATGAAACAAAATCAATAACAAAAGAAGGTGAGCCAGATGTTTAAATAAAACGGATTTATAAAAGAACAAAGATACTAAAACAACTGAACTCATACATTAGTCATACGAAACTTAGCTTATTTGAATGGAGAAAATTGCAAAAGTGGTCTAAATCAATATCGTATTGGAGACAAATCACACACAATGGTTTCGACGATTTTACAACTAATATTTCGTCATCAAATCGTGTCCAAACAGAAATTACAATATTGCTTGCAATGCAAAAGGAATTTGGGTTGCATCCTGCGATGAAAAGGCCATTACTAGAAACGTCTACTTAACATGAACTTAGCATAACTTTAAAACTGCAAATATAATTATAAGCAATATGTTAAGAGGGCTTCAGATAGTGATATTTCTAGAGGCGTGGGCCACCGCACGTGGGTGAACCAGTCTCGGTGCTAAGATTAGCTTAGCTTGTACTTAGCTGTTTGTTTTGCGATAGTTAACAGATTTATCATTTGCATGCTTGTTTATTCAAAGACTGTGTATGTTTTAACAGTCATAAAAGTGATAACATTTTCATAATAGGATGTACACAATTTTTAGTTAATTAATTGATTTATTTATTTATTTGTAGGATCAATTCATAATCATAACAATCTCAACCTATTGAGACAGAAAACTTGCTAAATCTTTTTTGATAGAATTTGTTTATAATTTATAACTTACCAACAACCTCGTTTCCGCTCGCATTTGGAGTTACCGTTTGTAACGCTGTACTCATTTTTGGAATCACGACCGACACCACTCACTTTAAAGTTTAAACACTTTTACACTTCAGTTCAGCAAAACATCTATATCATTATCCGCTTCTATTTATTCACGTGTTCCACTCATATCTGTATCAATTTTTTTCCAGAATTAGAGGCTACCTTCATATTGCGTATTATCTTGTAATAGAGCTGCGAAAAGCCGTGTCGCTTCGCGGACGTCTGCTTTCGTTCTGTCACATTGAATGTATTTCGCTTCTATCAACTGAGCCAGACAAAACAAACATCACTATCACAAAACACTATGTGAACTTTAACAGTGGATATGAATACTAAGTGCTTTAGACGCAGTGCGGAAAGTGTTTGCAAATCAAATTTTTAATTTTATCAAATAATTTTTGTTGCCGTCGTCACGGTACAAATCTATAAGTATGTCACATGCGATTAATTTCTTATAACATAACATTAACCACATAATTATTTAAATGTTTATTAGTACGTAGTTAATTAATAAAATTGTTTGTAATTTTGTAAGTTATCATTAAAAATACATAGGTACATCATGGCGTAACTATGATCAGATCACGCAATTGATAAATGTCGTAAAATCAAGTTTATAGATTACAACAACTTAAATAGAAACGAAACGTGTCTAGCCGTCTGCAACAGAAATAAGTGCATCTCGGAAGTTAAATATAACATTGACAGAGAAAAGATGACTATCAATTTAAATAATGAAGGCAGTCTCTAATTGAAAATAATGATTATAATCTTAGAACTGGATGCTCACGATTCGAACAGTGTTATGTGAGTGTTTCATCACGATCAGATGTAATTTCACTTTTACGATAATTTTAATTGAGTCTCTGGAGTGACAGGCATTTATGGACACTTATCTAAGATTGATTATGCATATTAAGAGCTTTTAATGCAGTTCAATTAATTATGTAACTGTCTATTGTGACTCTTAAGCGAGCGTAGAAATTATTTGCTGTGTTGCATATTATAAACTGAAATTAGCTGAAGTAGTGTCCTAAATTACGATGTCACATAATATTTAAATTTAAATGAAAGAAAATTAATCTAATCACCAAGATTATTACATCATTACGATAATAGCAGTAGGCGTAATGGTTAAATCATAACACGGTTTGTATGTTAATATGAATGTTTGGTACGAAGTATAAAATTGTAGAATGTTAAAAATAATAAAAACAACTTGGATAACGGTGAACGGGATGAACTAGAACGGCTGCTCCGTAACCGTTACCTGACAGATGCAATTAATAAACCAATTAATCTTAACTGACGTCACTTCGTCGAGCATAGACTACAATAATATAGATAAAGGAAACGCACCTTAGATGCCCTGAATACTGGCATATGTTTGAAGTTGACATTTTAATTACGAATTTCACAATGCTGACTATTCTATGGTCCAAGGCGATTATTCCCATATGTGGTTTATACATAATGAATTAGTACTATTTGTAATTATCTCAAAGCCATTAACAAACAACCTTTTTTTTTTTAACTACATTATTTTATTTTAGTTATAACCACATCACATCGACATGCGCCAAAAAAGTTTCTTTCGAATTTTGTAAAGGCATATAAAGGTAAACAAATCTTTATTCAACCACATGAGTCAAACCAGTCCAATCTCAAAAAATGACTCACACTAGGGCGTCACATGGACCCGGGAATTCAAGCCTTACTCCCTACCTTATTACATCAAATCAATAAATACAATTTACTAAACAAACCACTTAAATTATCCTGGGATACAAAAGTTTCTACATGAGTTGTCAATGAAAGTACATATCACCGACTCCTGCGCAGTTACTTTCTTTAACATGCGTCCGATACACATTATACACTGATATATACATATTAAGCTAAATCACAGCGGATTTGACTAATTACGGCACATAATGCCATATGTGGCCATCGATGGAAATTCGCTTTCAAATAGTCGTGACGGGGCAATGACCGCGTCTTTGTATGCAGTTTACTGATCTTTCTTGTTAGTCAATTTAGTGTAAATTTTTGAACAATTTTGTGCCATTATCATGCTGTATTTTTTGTAGATATTGAATAGAAACAAGCAGTTTAAATCTAATCGACTTTTAAAATGATATTTAATTAACCTGCATTAAAATATTACCGCATACGCAATGACGTAGTTATTGCAATGATATTATAGTAATAAGTTTATTAATTCAATTCGCATATTATATGAAAGTATCTATATACTTAATAATATAAAGCCGAAGAGTTTGTTTCAGCGCGCTCAAGAACTACTGGGTCGATTTTGAAAATCATTTCAACATTGTTTATATACGCCATCCTTAAACACTATAAGCAATATATGTACTATAAAAGAGGTAATATATGTATTATAAAAGAGGTCTACTACCTGCATTAGCTTAGCTTGTCATTAATTTGTTAATAAATGGTGAATTTATTATCACTAAATGTCTCGACAAAATTGAATCATTAAACGTTTCGTGAGTAAAAAACGTATTCCTGCGAACCGGTGTACATAATAAAAAACTTTCTTTATGGCGAAACCAGATATTTAAAATTTTACATTTACAATGCATACGAAAATGTGCTGTACTGCTAAAGACAGAGAAGCTATAGTCATTCGTAGCGATTTTTATATCGCGCAAAATATTTTTGGCAGTGTAAGATTCGAAAAGCATTTAGCCGTCATGCAACTCGAACGGGACTTTGCTCTGCGAGTCTTAAATTAATAATATTCATCACAAAATTAAATTACATGGAGTAATTAGAATTAAATTGTATTTTAAATTGTTAACACTTAAATAGTCTGCACTTTTAATATGATAGCTTACATAATACTTATTCTATATAAATATTTTACTTCGATTACTTGCCTTGTGTTAAGTATTTAATGTACATAATTAAACTTTCTATCATTGTTGACGTTACTATTTTCGTTTTATACTCTGTGCTGTTTGTTTTCTATTTGACTGTCAAGTTCATAATACCATAGACAAAATAGCTAACTACTTAGTCGATGGTATTATGTAATAATATTTAAACACCTTAATATTTTCAAAATTCTTCGTCAAACGTGAACCATCAATTATCGTTACGATATAAAAATATGTCAATGACACGAATATCGTGATCTTCGTGATGCATAAAAGAAATTCGTTCAATTTGTTGAGTCAAATAAAATTCTCAAACAAATTTATTTTTCTATTTTTCTATTCTCTACATATAACATACAAATGTAACAATGCTACAATACAATTCGTCTATCTGAAATACCCTTGGCTTTAAAACTTTGTTTTGTCTCGTTTGATATCGAATTAAAATAATAATCTATGAATTAAGAATCTCCCTCTGAAACAATCAGGATACGCTTATTAACCTATCAAGAATAATGTGTGCAATGAGTATTTTCCACATAAACTATTAAACAAACACTCAAATACAATATTTATTTTATAACAATTCAATGCATTATACAAGGGAGTTATGAAAGAATTAAAATGGATCAGAAATGCAATTCGGCCATGGTAGGACGCGCGTTTATGTATATTCTTTTATTGTTATTTCTCATTCAAATACGCAGTCTTTAGGTATAAAATATGACTGAGATATACTTTATTGTACCTATATGGTTTTCGTCCACTATCTTATTATCTTCCCATATCGTATAAACATAGGAAGATAATATTATATTGCCAATCATGTTGACCATGCAGCTTTTTCGATTACAATAATGGAATGTGTATTTTAGAGTAACTCCTTTAACATTCAAGATATCAGAGCTTATGCGATGTATGAGTATATATAAAGAGATGAGGTTTATACCTATCCTTTAGAAACCGCCATCAAATTGTCAGAACTACACCAAATTAAATTGGGATCAACCGACAGGCGCCAGCTTTCAAATAATAGAAATTCATTTAATCAGTTGAAAACCCACGGAGTCGTTGACTATCGATATAAATTAAAAATATTCATTCAAATTAAGAATCTCCTTAATTTTACGGATGTCTTGAAAATATTTGTTGAAAATCGCAATTTCGACAACCTGCTACTTTCAAAAATTAAGCAACAATGACGTCACTAGGTATCTTATCATTATAGATTCTAAACAATCTCGTTTATTACAATACGTGTAATCGATTTCATATCAATAGACTTATCGATAAATGTTCCAAACTTGACCAAGACCTAGAAAAAACAACGATCGTTTTGAGAGGCTTGCCATAAAAGGGTGCGTAGGTTTTAGTTAGACATGCTTGGATATGACCTCAGTATTACGTTACAAACAAGTATATATATAAATGTATAATTATATCAGTCGATAATTGTGGTGTTATTTAATAGCACGCATTATTAATAAAATATAGCTATGTATAGGAAACGCAAGTTTTTAAGAATCATTTACTTTTATAGTAGGTTAGTTAAATACTTTTAATCATCATGAAGTCATCAAATTTTCAAGGATACTTTGCTTATGTCACTAGTACATTATGCCTGAGACATGTTACCCTTTGCGTCTGTTGGTGCATAAATTTGTACTTATATAAAGTTATATAATCAATAGTAATAAAAACAACAATAGTTATAAAAACTCAAAACAAAAATTTGTTGATGTTAATTTTATAATTAGAGTCTGAAACAGTTTCAGCATTCATTAAAACAAACGATAAAATTACGCAATAAACGAGGAAAATTTACCATTCGCATTAATAAGGATTAAAAAAAATCCGGTAGAGGATGATGTCATTGCAGAAACAAGTCGTTTAACAAAGAGAAACTTGCTTCGCAACTTTTTCTTTACGACCTGGATTTAATAAAACTATGAAATCGACTATACTGGACCAATAATTTAATCTCGCAACAAATGATTTCGTATCATTAATAGCGAAACCGCGTTTGCGTTCATTTTAATGTTATCATTTTAAACCAACCTTATTTCATGGTATTTAAATGCTTTATTACCCGTCGTGACTTAACGTGTGTTATTTACAAATACACAATCGAACGAGGAACATATTATCAATATTAATAATGGTTGTTAAACTAGATTTGTAGCCTTGTGTGAAGGATACATGAAAAAGCAGGTAAAAGCTAATCGTACAAAAACATTTCGTAGTCTATGCCCGTTGAAATACATTTAAATTATTTGAATATTTCAATTTGAGAGCGCACAAACTAGTAACCAATTATTTTCAAAATAAGATTTTCATTTAAATGTAGCTGTTCAATAATGATTTTAAAGTTCCCTCTCGGTATTTAATTGGTTTTTAACAATCACCTATTGTGCTGCAAAACAGTGACCCTCACCTCTATTAGTTCAGCCTGATTTATAATCTATACATTTGTATTTAATATGTATTTAATACATTCGTTTTATCAATATTCTTGTGCCCGCGACATACGTTGGAACAATCATTACATAAGATCGTTTACGCATTTTAAAATCGCAGTCACAATATTTATAGAAGCAAACACAATGAACAATATACACGAGTACATATAGCGATCAGTACACCTACATCAATCCTCGCATAATAAGTATTTACTATCGAAATAATCGCGTACAAGCATGCTAATTATCTCGTGCAGTGGCGAAGGTCATCTCAATATCTTTCGCGTTTACAAACAAAATATCAATGCAACATTATACCGACGAAATTAATATTAACAATTGCAAAACGCAATCGCCGACCAGCGAAAGTAATAATCACTCGTGCGCATCCAGTTTCTCTCTGAACTTGTCTACGAATACCGCATATTTACGTAAAATTATAAACGTACGAAATGCACAAACAACTGTCACTCGCGATAACGCGTTACGCGACAAACGCGTCCGTCGCTCGCGGCGCTCACAGCTGATCTAAAGTCTAAAGAATACAATTCAAATTTATTCGAGAACGAGTTGTAAAGCGCTTAAGGCGATTGAAACGTCTCGCCTTGACAAGACAATACAGCTATTTTATCGCTTTATTGATTGATAAACAATAATCACTGCACGTCGTCGGCCGTCATTATGCAAATGTTTAATTTGTATAGAAATTAAGCGTAGTTTATTTTAATCTGTCCAATAGTTTTGAAACAAAATGTTAATTTATGTAGATACACATTTTGTAATGCTCAACAATATTGAAACATTTCAATAGTACCTGTACTTATTATATTTACAATCACGAACATATTCAATCCTTTCTGACTCGTACATTTATCTAAATAAAATAATTTTAAGACCAAAATATGACTAAGTATTGAAATTCATTTGTTTCCTGCTACAAGATAACGCAAAAGGGAAAATATTTCATCTAAGTAATTACATATTTTACTTTCTGATTGTCCATGAGCTCAACCTTGCAATAATGACATCATTTTATAAGTTCAATATTGAATGTACATGAATATATTTGAACTATGCAAAAAATAGAAAAGAATAATAACATGCAAACAATAACGCGTTAAACTGAATGTCATGTAGGTATTTACGTATTTTTAAAGCCAGTAATCTTATATATTGGATATATAAGATTCATTCAATTTTCTCTATCTACACGTATTAAAAAAAATCGTTTATAGAAAACCTAAAAAAAGAACATAAAGAAATAAATGATATTTTAAATTTTTACTTTAAAATATATTCATGAAACTAAGGAGAACCACAATTATTATCCATTGATGCATCTAAGAAAGGCCAATTCCATTGCCTCGTGAATAAAATTTACTACAACAATTAAATAAAATATAGCCTGGATCACTAAACTGCAAAATACACGAAAAAAAACAAATATTTCAAACGTTCACTATATGCATAGTTACTTACATCTTCTACCGCGCCTCCTGAAATCCCGGATAGTGATAACAATTTTACACGAACCCATTTTTACGACACTATCGCTCCCAAACCGATATAAAACTGATGAGATTTTATTAGTGCATCGTTACAGCAAATGTTTATTCTACTAGTTAGCACAAGAACATGATGTCATCTCTAAACAGGAGCTAATGTTTGTGGAAAAAACGAATTATTGTCAATTGTTATGATTGTTTACACATGCATCGTAAATATACATGATCAATTATTGATCAAAGATCTTTCAGCCAAGAATTAACCTACAAATTAACATATTTTACACCAGTTTATACCTAAACAGATGTAGCTTGGTGCTACCAGCCTAGTTAAGCACTCTTTGCAATGTCTTTGGGCGCGAAATGACCAGGAATGTTATAAATCTGAAAGTTTTTGTCTATGAATGTAAATTTAGGTTCACATGCCCCTTTTAATGCAGAGACATATTATAGATGGAGAAAAGCAAGAATTCCTGTGATGATGTTAGCTGGGTAAATAATCCTTTATAGAGCGTGTTTAAGCATGTGAATTCTTGTTTCGTTCATAGAATGGATTATAAGTATCGATTCCTCGTGCGATAATAGCGATAAATGTTAGACAAAGGATATATTATAAAACTAACCTAATAATCCTCTTACACATTTTTTTATAATTTGAAAGAGTTAATGGAATTAAAAGAATAAATTCATACCCATGACACACATATAAAAATAAAGTGACGAGAAAAATACCTTCTGTATGTGAACATTGCTGGTATAAAGTTAAATAGAGACCGAAGAGTTTAATAATAAAGGAATTAAAAAGGATAATGAGATATTGTACATACTTTAAAACTTTACAAACCACGCTAACAGGTGACGTGAATCCGACGATTCGTATGATTCGATCAATGAACATACACGCACATAGTATATGTTCATATTAAAATAAGAAAACACCGTCTCATACCGTCGACCCTTTATAATCTGTGGGACATATTTAGAAATACTATTTGTGAAGCCCGTACTTATCTCTTGAGAAGCTTTTAAGTAATTCTCCAGAGGGTTAAACATTTTAAAAGCACTTAACTGCAATTTATCTTATTTAAAAACCTCGCTTACGGTATCTTGAAATAAAACAAAAAAGTGTTCGTTAAACCGCCCTTACAATAATATTTTCATATGAGTATTATATTGGACACTCAATGACCACTGTCTTTCCTTCCCTGCAGGCCTAATCATAATTGAGTCAAATATTAATAAAAAATATAAAAAACCAATTTGTGTCCATCTAACATTGAGTACCACAAATAATTAACTAAAAATAAAGCAACCACCAACCATTATACTAACTAATTAGCAAGGACTCATACCCGTCTTCGCTTACGCAACGTCACAACCCGTTCCGCTTTCATTGGCAGAAATAGATGTAGCCAAAAGACTGGGCGCGTGGCCGTCCCCCGTATCGCCGTTTCCGGGATACAAACCATTCCAAATAGCTCTCAGTTATTATGTCACAACCCTAATAATTCAGTGATATAAAAACGTCAATATGTATACGCCTTTTGATGTTCGCTTTGTAATATTGAAGGTTCGGAACGGCGGTATAAAAAAGAGGAGCCGACCTATAATTTGCACGTTGAATAAATTATATTTTGAATAGTGTGATCAAATCTCACCGATAACTATTTCGTTATTAGATATTTTGTTATTAATTCCATAAATACACATCAAAAGCGTTCTGACAGATCTTAGCGAGATAATTTATTAAAGAGATAACTTGAAATACCAGCTAACCTGATCCGAGGTTCAATAAATAATAAAAAACCTTTTCACACACGCATCTTATTTATATTAATTGTAGCATTACAGAGATACAATGAGTGTATCTAAAACACATAATTGTCTGAGAGTATGTAACGAGTAGGTAAATATAAAACAACTGATGTAAATATAAGTACAAACAATAAACGATCCTATTGCCACACATTTATGGACTACATTCCTAAACGAGGGGCCTAAAAATGGCGTTCTCTAAGAACATAAGTTAATAGCTATAATTATCGACATTTGCGATACAAATCATGAGTAAATAAAAACTAAGCCGAGGCGAGCAAGACCTGAAACTTTAATACTGGGAATTAAACGCGTTGCCTTGATCGCGATTGTGGAAAAGGTCTTCGTTCAGAAACTGGTTAAGATCCCAATATGGCCGAGGTAACATACTGCATTTGAAATAAATTATCTGTTATACTGCTTGTTTCACGCTTAAGTGTTATTCTTGTATGGATAATTAACTTAGTCGACCTTTCTGTAAGTATTAGAGGAAAATAATGATCTATATGGATTTTGGTTGCCCTAATAGAAAAAAAAGAAGTTAAGTGAAATCATTGTCAGCAACTGAATTACTTTTGCAAGAAATGAGTTTGAATAGCAGCAAAAAAATAACTGTTCCATTTTGTCATCGTCCCAGTTCTCTCTTACCTCTTCTTTTCCATTTATAATAGAAATAGGTTATTTATCTTGTACTAAATCAAAATATAGGCATTCAAACGTGCAAGGAAAACTTGCTTATAAATTCACCCTTATGCTATTCAATTTATTGATAATTCCATGCCTCTTGTTATTTTTCTCAGAAATCTTATATGATTTCATATAAAAAATGCTTCGAAACATACATTTTAAAGAACATTTAAAAGACTTAACTTCCTCAAAAAAACCTTTCCTTTAGCGATAAACCAGTTCAGAAGCAAGCAAACCGCGCGACCACAGAGGTTGCAATAATCGGTAACACGATACGGGAACCCTACACTACGACCGTTCTCCTGGCACTAATAAATGCACTTGTTGTGTGCTATATCGAATGGCAAACAAATTTCCTAATTTATGCACAGAACTGTGCAATCAAATATTCTCATTTTATAATTGAAATCAGGAAGTTTAAATGTCTGTCTGGATAATCAGATTTCAAACATGCTGAGAAAGGACTTTCTCTTGATATAATATTATTAATACCCAGGTCACTCACTTTTTACACAAACATTCGCGAAGTATACGAATGTTTGTGTAAAAATTTGCAGTTCAGTGAGAGGCATAAAGGAAACTCATAGACTCTTAGTTTAAGCTACCATTAGCTTCTTGTTCCGTAGTAGGTATCATATTATTATAATATAGGGTTTATATCATGATAAAAAGCAGCCACAAACCTCTGACATCGCGCTGTAAAGCTGGCGACAATGTGCCGTCCGCTAAAGCCACTTCCAATAGATTGATGTTTTCGCGGCAACGCGTTACGACCTCCGTCTGTATAGAAAAAAGTCCATTCTAACCAATCCGGCTTCAAAATGCATATATCACCAAGTATTGTAGAAAGAACACTTACTAAATAATTCTCCACACAAACTCCTCCAAAACTCACAATGTTATTAATTTGATAAAGAAAATTTATACTGACGAAAGAAACAGTTTATATAAAGAAATCAAATCATTAATAAAACATGCCGCAAATTTTGAAAGCAAAACAAACAAAACTTAAGATACAGATTAGAGAAGCAAAGTCAAAATGTATACCACGGAAAGTTTAGAATTTGGAGTAACCCTAATCTTTCTTAGAAAATTAAAAACAAAACTGCTAATAATTTCAAAATAAACATCGCTGATAGAGAAGGGTGTTAATTGACTGAAACTCCATTTTTTACTTTCAAACTGACTCATTTATTCTCGTAAAAGTTTAATACAAAGATCACTGTGCGTTTGACATTTTGTTTAAAAAAAAAAACATCAATTAACAACCTAACCCTAGTCGAGCTAAAGTTAGTACATTTACAATCGTTAGTAATGAGATGATGCGGAGTTCAGTCAAATCACATATTGTTAGGCTTTTAGCGTAGACCTATCAATAATAAATACTTATTAATGTGTAATAAAAATAAACAACGAATATTAGTTTACTCACTAACATTTAAATACACGTATAAATATCACGCTATGACAAGTAATCACTTTCAGATTCATAAGTACCATTGCCTAATTTTTGAACTGAAACGAAAACGTCAAATGTGACATCTGTCAATTTGACTTTTCGAGTGTCAGCGATTAAAAGCATCATCGGCTTCGTCGCGCCAACTGCACAAGCTGAACCCATTAACTTTTATGTTATATAAATATATTGCTCGAATATATCTAAAAGTTAGAATGAACCTAGCACCGAGTTATCACCACCAAAATAAGAGTAGATAAATTTAGAAGAATTAAACAGGCAGTTAGTAAAGGAACTACACAAACATATCACAAACGCTGTTAGTGGTTTAAAGAATTCAAACAAACAAAAAAGGGAATTAAATAATAAAAACAGGCACACACACGACATTAATAAATATGTGATTTGAGTTATGACGTAGTTTCACTGGAAACCTCCCTGAAACTAGATCATAGGGATCGGAAAAATAATAAATACATACATACATACATAAGTAGACAATGTTTCCAAACTAAATGGTTATATACGGAATGTGTGCGACAATCTTTTTACACATTAATTTAGGATTTTCAACAAGCTTACTTATTACTAATGCACTTGACATATAAATTGTAATTTATGGCCGAGTTGTCGCAAACATAACGCGTAAAAACTGCGTTTGTCAGATTTTAACTTATACCAAAAATGCTTACAATTTGTACCTACGATGTTTTTAAATTAAAAATAATTTAATAAATACCTACTTAATAATATAATGGAATGCATTAAATAATTTCCCCTGAAAATGAAATATTAAGAAAAACTACCAATAACAGGCGATAAATTAAGGTTAATTGAAAAAAAAAAATAAAGATACATTTACTAATAGAATTACTTTTTATCATCGAGCACGACGGCAGACGCGCGTAGCGCACTATCAAAAACCGTCCTAGAGACAACAATTCCTTTGTGCGCACCGTGAACACTTCAACCGCAATCTGACAATCGCAGCGTGCCTAACTCGCATACTCACATACGAGAGAACGAATATCGTACAAGCCCAAGCCAAGTGTCATTGGAGGTGGACGTAAACGATGATCATGATAGAGAAGGCGGTGACCGCCAGACAGATCCTGGAGCGGAAGCAGGCGGGGCGCGCGGCGCAGGCGCGCAAGGCGTACGCGGCGTCCGCGTCCGCGAAGCTGCTGTAATCGGTATCGAATTGGGGCCTTACGTAGTCCACGGGCCGCAGCAGGTCGGGCGACGCGGCGCGCGCCAGCTGCGCCTCCGCCGCCTGCAGCTGCGCGCCCGAGCGCCGCACGAGCGCGCGCACCTCCTCCGCCTCCTCCTCCGCCTCCTCCGCCTCCGAGCCCGACGCGCCCCGCTGGCGCCGGCTGTGCTTGGCCGACGTCGACTCCTCCTCCGAGTCCCCGCTCTCGGTGGAGCGCCTGCGCAGCTCGGCCAGCGCCACTTTGTGCAGCTCCGCCTCGCCGTTCTCTTTGCGTCTCCGGTTCAACGAGTCCAGTATGTCCGGCCGGTTGTTGACCTCCGTGTACTCGAGGGAGCTGTTCACCTCGTCGCTGGTCAGGTTTGAGCTGTGACGTCTGCGGCTGAGCGCTTGGACGTTGAGCAGGTCGAATTCGGGGGACCGTTTGCTGTTTCTGCGCTCGCTCTCGGAGGGCCTCCGCCTGCGGCCCCCCTCGTTGCTCTCTATGCTCGTATTGTTTCTAGATCTCTCTAGGCTGTCCAGTAAATTCTTTTTGCGCTCGGCGCTGGACATAGACTTTTTGGGCTTTCTGACTGGGGTGTCTATTGGGGACGTTCTCGAGGGTCTCTTGTGTCTGGGGAGGCTCCTTTCTCTCGATATATCTGAAGGGGGTCGCCGCCTGCGAGTGCCGCTGGGACTGAGGTCGTTCTCCGGTTGTGCCGAAAGACTTGAGCAACAATCTGACTGTGAGTCCAAAAAGGCTCTATAGTCGTCACCGAATTCCAACAAACGGCGCGCGGCATCTGAGTCCGGAGCTTCTGAATATGGTTCTGAATTATATTTTTCCTGTTGACAAAAACAAACAAATGTTATTGTGTTGTTCCATATCAATTCGTAATCAAATCTATGATTCAAACTAATAATGGAAAGGATAACCTATGATATATATAATACAATTTATGAGATTTAAACCCTTGATTATCACATGGGGGCATTGTATGCCTTGGTCTGGGCTTTCCAATGACATAAGTTGCGCAGCGGTTTAGCTTATATCTTCTTATACTTAGATATCTATGGCAACTATGGGCTATTGGTACACCTACTCATTGTAAACAATAGACTAAATCTCTCACCTGATAGAAGTCCCACGCCTGTTCAGAAAAGGAGCTATGTCCCTCGGTGCCGGCCGTCACACTCTTATCGATATCGGAATCCTTGTCCACACACAAGTCCCACATTTGGCTCGGGTCTCCCAAACTGAGAGCCAAGAAGGACCTTTCCCGTTCCATACTCTTTGTAAGCCTCGGTCGAACCAAACCACCTTCTGGGCCCAGTTTGAAGCTGGGTGCTACTTGTTCGCTCTCGTTCTGTTCAGGGATGGCACCGTCTTGCTCTTTTGACGAGATGTGCGTCTTCTCTATGCTCATGCGCAGGTGCGCGATGGTTGCCACTTGCTGTTTGATTAGTTCCTCGTCGCTGTCGTTGCCTGAGGTGGACGTTGTGTCGAACCTGGTGATGATAGATATAAGTCATATATATAATATGTTAAAAGTTTGTCTGTATTATAATTTTAAAGTGTCATACAGAAATATTTAAAATTTAAATTTGATTTGAAACTGAATTTGGAGAAAGAATATTTAAATTATTTTGTTGGTACAATCTAAAGCTCTATTTATATTGTATTTTTGGATCAAAGCACACACAATAAACATCGAATAACAATCTCATAGATGTTCAGTTATTAAATAAAATTTGTCTGTATAGAAGTAGAGTACTTGTAAAAACTTCCTCAACTATATCTCAACTGTACTCATTTTTACCCGTCTTATCAACAAACAAAAACGCAGCCCTAATCTTTATTATGGGAGTCGAGCACTCGGCACGAATTAGGCCAGCTCGCATCGAAGAAGTACCAAATCCCCACAGAAGACCGGCGTAAAATAGTTGCATGTATGCAGTATCTCGTACGCCGAGGAGGAGAGCTGGAGGCCAGCTTCCTTTTCCTCATTCTTCCCATTCCATACCTTATTTATTTCCAGTCGTCAAACGTTTCCTTATCCCTCCCTCCCTTAAAAGCGAGCAGCGCATTCACATAGGCACTATCAGGGCGAATGTTCATGGGCGGTGGTGATCGCATACCCTCAGGCGTACCACCAGCTCAGAAGCCCGTTCTGACTGAAATAGAGTCTCGCATCCAGTCGCCGGCTCGTTCCTCCCTATGTCTATGCGGGCAGGGCGAGGCCGCACTGTGCACTCACCGGCTCTTCCTGGTGGCGGGCGGGTCGCTGGCGGCGCTGCGCTCGGGCGGCTCGGCGCGGGGCGGCGCGCGGCCGCAGAACGAGAGCGACTTGACGAGGCGGGCGGCGCGGGGGGCGCGGGCGGCGCGGGGGGTGCGGGGGGCGCGCAGCCGCTTGCGCCGCGCCCAGCACGGCTTGTCGCCCTCCACGCACGACGTGCACGCCTCGGTCATCGTGTTCGTGCTCGATATGTGGCCCTGTAGAATTTTACAAGGAAAACGTGTCGTCATCGTGCGGTTATTATGCTTTTATCTTTTTAGATTAATAGAGCAAGAGAAATATAGTCTGCACGTGTCATTTTTATCATCATTCTCCTTCCTGTTTTATCATTACAAAAAATGTTACGAATATTGCAACTAAATGTTATACATATTATGATACGTATGTATTAAACATAAATATATTTTTTTTCATGTAATTTTACACCTCAACACGATCTTGAAGATTATTATCTTCAGCCTCTATGTACGACAATGTCTCCTATCGCACAGAAACATCTACCTACGTTCTATAAAATGTAAACAGCGTACATTTACAGATCAAAGAAAATTTGAGGAACAAACATTGCAAAACACATAAAAAGCGTACAGATTAGCAACGACAAACCCTCACCTGTACCGTGGTAGAACTGCCGCGTAATTTCGAGCTGGAATTCCCCGGCGTTACCCTTTGCGGCGAGGCCAGGGTGTTCAGAGCCGATTCAGATATGGACATGTTAAGCGTGATGTCGTTAGTGGGCGTGGCGAGCGACATTGCCGCGCCGCTGAGCTGGGAGAGACAGGAGACCGACCACGGCCGCGCGCTGTTGCCGACCCGCTTCTTGCGCAGTTGCACCTGGGTTAGTTCTGACTGATTAGCACGGGGTGACACATGTGAGGTTTTATTGTGATATGTTAGAGACATATGAATTATAATAGATAGTGAATTGAATCTGCCAGATGGAACTTTATTTGAAGATTAGACCACAACCCACATACCCAAAATTATGATACTTTTTAGGGTACACTTTACTGAGAAACTATAGCATCCATAGGTTTGGGTTTTTAAATAACACATTTTATTCATGAATAAACATGAAATATTAAAAGCTTTGACTCTTTAGGTAGAAAACTTCGCGAATCCCTCAAAGCACCACTGCACAACAAACATGTTTAATTTTTTTTTTTATGTCATAGCGGGCAACTGAGCTGGTGGTTCGCCTGATGGTAAACGATCACCACCGCCTATGAACATTCGCAGAGGCTCAGACCTCTGAGAATGCGCTGCCCGCTTTTAAGGAATAAGGGATAAGGAAAGGAAAGATGACTGGAAAGAAGGAATGGACTGGGAAGGGCTAGGAGAAGGAAATAGGCCTCCGGCCTTAATGGTTATGAATTAAAATATATATCTATCGTTCATAAAATATTTCTTACTAAGCACTTCCACTAAAGGATTCTATACTATTTATTTTTTCGAATACCGTTCTTTTGGCTTTTAAAAGTAGAATACAACAAAAAAATCGTTTTCAAATGTATGAATGTATCCACGAATATTTGAACACAATGAACTTTCATTTACGTATTTGTTATCCACGATACGTTAAATAAACACTAATGAATTACCTTCGCCTGATGTGTTGGTGTGACGGTGCAAGTTGAAGTGCTCATATCCATGGAAGAATGCAGATTCCTCTCTTCAGACGTCAACGATGTGTCCACTTCGCTCTCCGTTGTGTATTCGCCCGATGCGTCGTAGTTTTCCGTGCCCTGCGACATAAGGAGATAGTTTAATTATTGGTGAGTTATGGTTGCTGCGATATTGATGTAAAATAGATATCAATTTCTAAAAGTATGATATCGTAATTTATGTATTATGGTAATATTAGTCGTTTCATAAAACAGCGCCATTCTACTATATGATACGGTTTAATGAAGAGCCTAGGCTATTCGTGAAACAGCTGACTGCTGACAAGTTGGCTGCGACATGCATAATATATTGGAAATCTTCATTATTTACGCTGTGTAAGCTTATTAACATGTATATATGTTATATACTACTTATATTTTTTTACACTTAAATTTCTGCTTTTTCTTTTTTAAGAAATTCGTGCCAATATCACGAAAGGTCTGGCAAACACTGCTCGAGTACTCAGGATCAACCATAAAAATGTTAACTTCATCCATATAAAGTACAATATATATATTCGTGTCTCGCAGAAAATACAAAAGACACTCACCTGATTACCATCGTTTTTCCCATCCGAGCTCTGGTTCAACCACTCCTTTATCCGCGACATCTTAGCCCGACTGACCGACTTCCCTTCCTCCTCCAGCATCAGCGGTTTGAAATTCCTAGATCCCTTCTTCTTTGCCATTTGTTGCGCTTGCTTTTGCACCAATTCCTCAGCTTGAATCACTAGCCGTTCAATATCCTTGCATCTTGAATTCTGATCGACCCGCAATAAGTCCGGAGTGCTGGATTCCAATTTGGGCTTAGGCGATGCTGATATCTTTTCATCCACGGGCAGTTCGCATTGTATCTCAACCGATGACGTCATTATATCCGTGGAATCCTCGTTAGCTATTTTGGCCCCGTTCACATATGTCCATTCCTCTTCAGAAGACTCATCTTGTGATTTCTCATCGGCCTCAATCACTTGCCTGTCGGAGTCCGTGTCGTGGTGTCTGAAATAAAACGTTGCGCAGTTCTTGGATTTCCGATCTGATTGATTGAACCTCGAGGTATCCACTGGTTTCTTTCTCTTGATTACGGTGGGGGGAGTTTTGATTTCTCTCGGTACATCGTCTATGCGCGTTGCGTTGCCTGCAATAGACAGGAATGCTTTATGAAAGCGAATCGTAAATAGTAAGTCGCTCTTAGTCAGTTTGTAAACAACTCGCACTCAATGCATTAACTAATAATAACACGGCTTTGTTTGGTTTGTAAATGAGCGAGTAATGCAATGAAAATATTCGAGATGCTTCGTATAAATATGGTAATGAAAACCTGTTATTGTCTTTATTTTTTTTCATTTTAATTTACAGTAGGTTGAACATAAAAGGTGTATTTGCCATAAAATGCGAATATTTTTATATTGATTTATTTAGTGTTATGAACATATATAGCATGTTATATAGCTTATATGAAAAAGAGAAAAATTTAAACATCATATGTGATTTGGCGTAAAAGGCTATATAATTGTGTAGTTATCTCCTATATATAATTCTAGCAGTCCACCCCGGCTTCGCGCGTGGTACATATATATGGGCTGCTTGATATATTATGAACTATCTAACAATGAAACAATTTTTTAAATCGGACGAGCAGTTCCTGAGATTAGCGCGTTAAAACAAACAAACTCTTCAGCTTTACAATATTAGTATAGATATGGGTCTCACCATCGATCTCATCAGTGGCGGGCACGGTCTGATCGGTGTGTGCGCGCCGTGCGAGCTGGCGCGCGGCGCCGGCGGGCACGCGCCGCTCGTCCGCCATCCTGCCGCGGCTCGACTCCCACTCGCAGTCCGAACCGAAGTTGCGCCAACCGCACCCGTCTACCACTGCATACTCCTGCTCCTCCTGGAAATTGTTTACGCCCGTGTTAATGCGACGTTCTCACGATAGTGTGACATTTTTGACACGCTTTTATTAGCTTCGCATAAAGCTAAAGGTTAAATACATAGTTTGTCATCATCATCATCATCATCATCATCAGCCCATATATGTTCCCACTGCTGGGACACAGGCCTCCTATGAGGGTTCAGGCCACAATCCACCACGCTGGCCAAGTGCGGGTTGGCAGATGTCACATGTCGTCGAACTTTTGATTCTCGGACATGCCGGTTTCCTCACGATGTTTTCCTTCACCGTTTTAAGCAGTGATGATGTTCTCCACATGTGCAGGTAAATTGAAAAATCAATTTATTTCCTGCACGCTCGCCCGGTCTCGAACCCCGACTTACCGATTTTGAAGTCCGAGGTTCTCACCACTGAGCCACCACTGCTCTTACATAGTTTGTATGTAACCTTTATACTTGACTGTGACGCACTATAAATGGACATGTCATAAGTTTATCGTATTATCCTAATCAGTATCGCTAGGATTAAAAAAAATCCTTACATATACTCTGTAGAAAGGGCAAATGATTTGGATTGGAATAGAGATGGAACATGATTTTTAGGCATGTTCAAAAATCATATCAATAGATTTGATTAAAGAATTTAGCGTTTTACGATCGACAGAGGCTTGCTGTATTTAATGATTTGCTTGTAAGTGAAGTTATAAAATTACTATCTGACCCAGCAAACGCTATATTCTTATCATTTAGGGGTATGAAGAATAGATGAATTGACTCAGACCTACCCGATATGCGCACAACAGTTTCATGAGAATCGGCCCAACCGTTTCGGAGGAGTATAGTAACTAATATTGTGACAAGAAAACTTGGACAAGAGATAATAAATAGCTAACGTATAATGCATTCGTTCGTTACAATCAGATTTATCAAACAATAGAAAGAAAAGGTTATCTACAAGTGTCACAATGTGTTTCGATAAAAAAGCAAACACCCTAAGCTCAAACTTCAAAAACTCCACAAACTCGCTAGTCGCCACCAACTCACTTCAGACGCAGACTGCCTGCTGTCCTCCGAGTAGTCCCGCGCGCGCGCGTACACCGACGTGCGTTGCCGCTTCGGCGAGCCGCGCCGGCTCAGACGCGGCTGTTTCAGTGCCGGCTCGTCGTCACTGTCGCTGGCTGCTTCTTCTGTCACTAGGTTCTGGAAGGAAAATGATTTTGTTTCATTTGTTAGTCATGGAGATAAATTTTATATAGAAGCAATTTAATATCTCTCTAAATGTTATATGTTGAAGATATCGAGAGTTGAATGATGAAAAAAATTCAGTTTCGATATCACATGATACTGCGTGATCGATTCATTAAGTTAAATCTGAAATAATTTTTAATATTCATTTTAAATTATACGGCGTCGTATTTATTTATTTGAACAAAATATTTAATTGCTCTGCAACAATGATGCATATGATTAAATAAACAACCCACAGACATAAAATCTGAATAGAATAATTTTACGACTCTTACGCATACTACTAAATTAAATTTTATAACTATCTATAATCCTAAAATAGTTACAAACCTACGGTTACAGCCCATTACAGTCAAATTAAGCACCCCCATAAGATATACGAGTATAAATAAGTTAACCCTTTTAATGTGTACGGTCGGCCTAAAAGTCAACTAGGCGTATAGAAATAGGTCGAGTAGCCCTAGCGACCGCGACACACAACACACTCCACACAATATTCACGACACGTGACGTGTGGTTTTGTGCACTTATAACGTGGGTCCGACTGATCATTGTTAGCGCTATTTAGGGTCGTGTTTGCAAACACCGGCGGGGGGTTGATTGCACTATTATTGTAGACGCGATGAATCGTGCGAAACTTGAAATGAACAATGCTATTAATTTGGCAATAATTTTTTCAAGTGACTTGCTCGTGCGTGGATGTCGCACGATCGCTAAAAATTTTTTTTTTTCGCTCTGCGGTCGGTGTTAATTTTGCTGTCTTGTGTTTTTAGTTTTTTCGTTGAATGAACGTTGTTAAATGAACGCATTTCGAGATAATATTTATCATTATTCGGACGTTGATGAAATTTAGCAGAATTTGGTCAGTTTATACAGGGAAATTAAATTTTTTTTTGATAAATTATGATAGATTAAGGAGAAATAGTGTGTAGAAATACAAATTTTTACAATATTCTCTTGGGTACAATAAAATTGTGGCCATAGCCCGTGGTCCACCTTTACTATGAGTATGTACTATGAGATTTAATTAAGAATAGGATTCTGTGCTATCTCGTGGCGTCATATGTGGTGTATGTGAATCAATAATCTAAAGTAAGGTAATGACGCTCGTATTTCTTAATTTGATGTCGGTTCAGTCAAATAAAATAAAAAAAAAAACCATTATTGTACTGGCATTGGACATAAATTTAACACAAAAGTCATCGACGTTCCAATTTTCACATATTCCATAGACGTTCGAATTTCAAATATTCCACAGTCACCCTCACCTGACTATCACTCTTAGCGAGACACGCCTCCAGGTGGCACTGCCACTCGATCGCGCGCAGGTACAGTAGGTGCCAGCGGCGCTCGAGCGCGCGCGCCGCGTCACCGCCGCCGCACAGCCGCACCACCGAGCTCACGATCCGGCCGTGGCATTCCACGTCGCGTTGCAATACCTGCGGGAAGCAAGTGCGGCGGGTTAAACATAGTATCATACAAAATGCTTGACGTCTATCTATCTATCGTAATAGATCTTAACTTGAAAGAACGTCAAAGAAAGAAAGAACATATTTTTTATGTGCTAGTCGAGCACGCTTCGACAAGAATTGACACAGTTTGCTCTGGGGTAAGTACCTAACGCCCACAGAAAACCGGGGAGAAATAGTAGCATTACTGTGTTCCGTACGGGGAGTGGGGGAGTCGGAGGCCCGTTTCCTTTTCCACACCCGTACCAGTCCATTTATTTTTTCCAGTCAATACTGGAAAGAAGAAATGGACCTTTCCTTATCACTTTCCCGTTAAAATCGCAGAGGCCACTACCTCCGCGAATGTTCAGGAGCGGTGATGATCGCTTACCATCAGGCGAAGCACCAGCTCAGTTACCTGTGTAAAAAATGTATTGCCAATGTATTGCAAACTATATTCATATTTATAATCTTAACCTTACTGACTTAACATCAACATGAACAAATAGACAATTGGAATAGATATTTGTAACAACAGGACCAGGCTAAAATATTCGGTAAAAATTGATTCGTAATAACTATTCCGAACACAGTTCAGAAAAAGTAATGAGAGGAAAATATGGAAATACTGGTGCGGAATCAAAATATTACTGTGTATCTGAAATTCAGGAATTGGAATTCATGGAATTCAGAAAAACGCACACTCAATGACGATAATCTTATTTTATTTGTGATTTCTCGTAAATTAGGTGCTTGCACAAACTTCTTTAGTCGTTTTCGACTTCAAAACTTCTGCGAAAACACCAAATATAAATGTTCTATAGAAACTGCTGCACAAGAAAATTACAAAAGCCGAGATTCAATCAAACGTAACAATGCCGGAACCGAGCGCTTTTTTCGTTTATGCAGACAAAAAATTAAATAACAGCCGATTCACAAAGGGCGGAACGTGCCAAGATAGTTGCGTGCGCGCAGCCAGCCACGAACACTGATCACGTGTTCGTTGCTGTTAAAAAATTCAATTATATGAATGCACTTGAAGCGATTAAGCATGGAATATCCATGTCATTACAGAGTGGTTTTAGTGAAAATTAACAAAAAAGCATCAAGAGATTTGTAACTACTGAAACGTAATATAATATTTTTGATTCACAGTTGTAAAAAATAAATAACAAAAGAAAATCATTGCGTATTTATAACTGTCCTAATGTCAGTCAGGCCCTGCAATGTTCAAATCTGTAATTAACAAATATCAAAATCAGCGAATCTCAATACTAGCACAGGGCATATATAACTAATAAAATAAAGCCGTTTATTCCACCTAGCTATGCCTAGGTAGCTACCCCGACCTAATTCACGTAAAGCAGTTTAAATTCTATCCTTATCGAATTATATCGGCAATAAACAGAGCATAAATAACCGTTTAGATAAGAAAGTAGGCGTAGCCGTCGAGAGTATGATAGAATGCCTCGATATATACTCGCCTCATAATAGACACCATAACATTTCGATTGTATCGGCGTTCTGTCAACATAAAACAAGTTAAACTGACGTGGAATAGTGCGGTTGGCAGTAAATCATGCTTAAACTGCGTTAGTTCTGGAGATTAAAGATTTTCTGCATACACTCGATCACCTTGGAGCTATGTTACGTACAGCTAATAATGATTCGAGCTGTTGTTTTATGTTTTGTATGATCTTAGCTCTTTATTTTTTACGAGCCGGGAGAAATTAAAATACACGTTTCCCTGTTTGACACACGACTTAGCAATTAAAGTGCAATAAAAGTACTCTTAAATATATTTGTGAAAACTTCAATGTCTCATGTTTTCGTATTTCACTAACCACTTCTATCACGACAACAGTATTTGATAATTGCATAAAGATCTTGTCTCTTTGTTACAGTGTTACCTAGATAGAAACTGATGTCACTAGCTCCATACAATTTATAAAATTATCACATAGTCTTCGCCTCCTTGGTACAGTGGTTAACGCGTGAGCGTAGAACCGAGGGGACCTGGATTCAATTCCAGCACAAAAAAAAAAAATTCTCGGTCTGGCAGGACACAGAAGGCTGACCACCTAGTTGTCCCTAAAGAAAATCGATCAGTGAAACAGATGTACATCATCTGCCCCATAGCTCCTTATAGCGTCAGTCATTGCCTTGTTATTTCACTAAATAAATCCTCCCGGCGATCCGTTACGCACCTCGCGTCTTATCGCACGTCATCAAGATCCTAAAACGACACTCCTCAAGACTGCCGCTTTACAGATCAACGGACGGTTATGCAGATACGAATCTACGAGCCACGTAACATCGCATTTACACAAATTGCCCTGCGCTACAGTTTATCGTAAGTATTGCCAATCAAATAACTATTTATCGAGATCGTTCTATCATACCGACTGCTATTATGACTGAGAAAATATCGATTTATTAATCGAAATGATTCTCGACTCGAGTGCATCTAATGCACTTCGAGCGATCGTTAATTTTGAATAGTGAGAGTTGGAACGATAAAAAATCATTATAATGACAGTACCAATCGATTTCTTTATAAAAATTACTCCTATTCAATGACGTAACGACGCATTCAAAAATAATAAATGAGAGAAATGTGTGAAGTACCTTTAAATATGAATGTACATTTCATTTATATTTAGAGGAATGGAAATTTAACAGAACGCATCTATCATTCATTCGACTTTATGTAAAAGCAAATCTATGTCTTTTGTATTCAAATAAAACTGTGAATTCGACAATAATATGATTCTTTTCAATATTCACTTACCACGAAACGAAATGAAATGCCGTTCCTTGATTTTATTAATCTTTCTTTTACTTTAACTGAAGTCGACCAAAAAGGTAGCAATATAATAAATAATACACAACCAAATATAAAAAAATAATAACAATAAGATATATTTCGTAATACCAAACGGTAACAGTATACCGACTAGTTTGTATTTCCAATCGGAGACCATTACGTTTCAACAAAAAAGCAGTTGTAACGCATTTCCAATGATAAAAGTACGATTGTTATCACATTCCTTGATATTGCGAGACCCTTTCGACCTTTTCAAACGTTGACCGCCCCATTGTTGTTAGTACATTTTTATTGGTATTTGATAGAGATCGTGATAAAATCGAAACCATCTCATCGGTCCATTGTGCGGCTAACAACAATTTCTATTTCATTGTTATGTGCTTTCATAACAACAAGAACCTATGGGTGACCTTGCCGTGATATCATACAGTAGTATGAGTTTAGGTTTGTTGACCCCATCAATTTTTTACTATCTACGTCCACAATATCATTGGTCTTCAACATAATATATCATATTGACATATCTCTAAGCTCCAGTTTAGATTACTGTGATATGTTTGGGAATGGCGTAGAAAATTCTTTAAAGATCCATCATTATCAACGCTCATGAAGATAAATTTATGCAATGTCACATTATTACACAAACAACCAATGTTTCTTATATTGCTCACATTTTAAATACATTAAAATTGAATGGTTTGATGGAAGACTTCCTTATATAAATGTTTGCGTACCTGGATTTCTTACAGCCATTACAGCCATATAGGCACATTAAAACATGCACCACCAACAATTGTTTAAAAAGAACATCTTTTGAATATGCCAAACACTAACCACTACCAGACGAGACATTACACTCCTACAGATGCTTCATAACCGTAACGTCAGAGCTGTAAATAAACAATGCAACACGGTTAATTCCCATGGGAACACTTGTACGAGTCGTGTTCCGTCGTCACTCGAGTCACATCTTCATTACTGTGAGTCGTGTCTTAATGAGCCGTCCTTTTTCAGAAGCCCCAGCCTTTAAGGTTATCTATAAGCTGACGTTGTTTATTTTCCCAGTACCTATTCTGTCCATGTTTTGTACTACTTCTATTGCAAATCTAGATATCGATACGTTTTGCTCCTATTTTATAACGATACATCTTTATGTCTTTCAGTCAAATCATAGATCACGTAGATCAGTAGTTTTAGTCTACATATCCCATCAATTAAAAAAAAGGAAGCAACAAGCGGCATGAACAACAAATAGACAAATGTTTTGCAATCTTTCAAGTGTATTTTAATTCTATAATAAATGCAGTATATAATATTCACATTAACACCTCTTACTTAAGTCCCTTACTTTTGTATTGTCTCAATCTTATTTCTCTTCACTTAGCATGTACTAACTATTGAAATGTCTCGGCGTATGTAGCACTTGCGTCCGAGCCACGTCACAATTAACAACATAATTCGATTACAACCGCAATTAGTTTCAAATACAGCGTGTCACTCACAACAAAATCCGATAATGGAGGCACGCGTGCGGCACACAGGCTCATTGTTATCTGTTGTCATTACACCAGTTCATAATTCGCCGTGCCAGCTGAACACGATCGAAAAACAATAGCCCGTGATAACAACAACATTTCGTAACGCCTTTGTCTTTGCCCGTGTATTTTGAGAGAGGAAAAATTATAGGGCCGACAGTGTATAATTTCATTTGAGGTATCGCACCGTGGCTCAATGTGCGTTGCGAGATACACGAAGCGACGTTGTGTTAGAAACATATATTTATGGCTGCACTTTATATGGTCGCATTGAACTAACTATCAATGTCTCTACAAATCGAAATATATAACTAAATTCCTACCTAAAACAAACAAAACCTGATAAATAGAACAACAGGAATTAGGAATCTATAACAAAAACACCAGTACACACATTCAAGCGAAAAGTTTGCTTGATAATACAAAGTTCAGTATAACCAAACAGTTACTTCATTAGTACGATTTTTCACAGTTACCTCCAAGACGTTTACTAATATTCAAATACCACACACGATGTAACATTGATTAGAACTGCTCGAAAGGTGTAAAGTCAAGGTGTGTACATCGAATTGAATACTCGTGATCTTTATGAATGTACGTCTTATTATAAGCACTAGTGTGCTAATAAAGTTAGTTCGAGAACAAATTCTCAATGTCGAACAGCACTCCAATAAATTACGAGATTTAGTTGTTAAAAAAAATACAATTTATATATCATCTATACACATAACAATATCCAAAAACCGACAACCATTAACAACCGAATCTATTTTAGCAGAGTTGAATGTATTGATACCATCATGTGTATATTATTGAAATACGATCTGATTTTGAACCAACCACAATACTTTTGTTTCAATAGCGATAGCTGTACAAAACGAAACAAAAACAGCAATGATCTCATTTATCATATACTAACAATACGACGCATGATTAAAGTCTTCTCCATGATCTAAAGCTATTCATGATTGTACGTGCAGGTTTCCGCCTTCCTTACGATTGAATGCTCCTTTTCTTATTAGTTGATTCATTATCAACAGAACTAAAATACATTGTATTGGTCGTATTTTAAAGCTCAATCTTGTTTGTCCCTATGGTATTTTTTGTTGTACAAATTGTAAACGTTTGGTTCGCCGAATGTGCAGAGATCGATCTCTGATCCGCTCTTCCTCGTTCAAGATGCGAAACACTTCAAGGTTACACAAGCGATTTAAACATGTTCTATAGTCACGATTTCATTGATCTCAAGATGATTTACGTTTTGTATCAACTAAATATCATTTAATTAATATAGATCAATTCTCTTCTAATTTTCGAGTGTTCATAAATATCTATTGATAAGAGGACTTTTTGTGTTTGTTATTCATCATTAAATGATTCAGATGTGAGATAAGTGTACCTGGAATCATTGTCATACATATTATCTGTACCAGGAAAAATGCAAATGACTTAACTTATATGGACTACATCGCCTATTCCATATCATCATTTTAATGAGATAGCTATAACATCGAAAATTAAGTTAACAAGTAACTTTTTAAAACCAAAACTTTTAGGTGTCTAGCCTATGTGGCAACACTAACATTGCGATTAAGATATAGATACTAAACAAGTTCACAATTCAAAATTCCGAAAACTTTAAAAACTTTTAACCAAATCCATACAATCATAGCTTTCGTAACAAATTCACCTATTAACTATCATGAACTACCATTAGCCAAACCTATTAGCGCAACGCGCGTATTAAAATCCATTGCTCATCTCTCACACTGAAGTCAAGTTACATAAATCAGGTTAATACCGAAATTCCTGCAATCGTGTTAATCGCAAAATATTGCAAGACTAGAAGATAATTGACAGCGCACATTCGCCGCTACAATTAAGGAAAAACGTGCGTTAAGGTAATTATGAGGCGGTGCTATATTGATGATTATATCATCGCTTGTCATATGAGGTTATGAACGTGTAATGTTGTGTGTAATAACTACCGTCAACCGTGTAATTGCAAACTTTATTTATATTATATAAGAAATGAGATCTTATGGTAAAATAAATCATATTTTGCCTTTCATGTATTCGCTTCATCAACAAAGTTATATATATCATCGGTTATTATGTCCCCTAATAGAAGACAATGAGGAATTTTAGTCATTACTTTTTAAAGAGTAGCGCAAGAGTAGAGAGTAGTGTAAGCTTATACATCAAATTAATTTATACCATTGATAAGTCTTGTGAGAAACGTGTATATATACAACTGTTTTAATTACGATTATCTTCGCCAATTGTCTCCAAGGTCTTAAGAATAAGCTCTAGCATAGTATAAACAATACGATGAGACACACGACTATTACGAAAGCTGAAGTTAATTTAAACAGCAAATACAATGTCTGCGCCCTCACACTTAAGTAGCATTACTTAATAAATGCTTAGTCATAAACTCAGTACTATAACATACACTTTTTAGTGCCTATAAATCAATGTATACGGAAAATGTTTAAAATAAAATAGCTAGCATAAGGCATTTAACGTTCTCATACTTGATCAACGTTAGTTGTCACACTTTTTCACATTTGTTTGTTGGTTTGAATTAATATATAACATTACCTACAAGAAGAAATATTTCTTCTACTTATTCTTATAATAAATACAACTTGGTGTCAAGAATGATAGATGGCAAGATTTTTTTTTAATCATTTATTGAGAGGGCTTTTAAACTATTGTTTGTCAGCCCAGATGGCAAGATGTGTTACATTTTTTTTATTATTATTACAACAAACCCAGTTAATTGCCTAAATTAAAAGGATGAGCACAAACAACTGGTCCCATTACGAAGGTCACGATGTGCTGCAAAAAAATTAAATATTCCATGGGAATTAGAACTGCTATTATAAATGTACTTCAGGGTCGGTGCTTGCGCATGCTTGCGGAGTCATCGGCCGCCGCCGCTTGAATTAGCCAAATCACAGACGAGAATAACCAAACTCCGATCGCGTTTTCAGCAAGACTTTAGGCATTGTGTGTCAACGGTGGAATATATGAAAGCTAAGCCAACTCGCACACAATTTCTTAGGGCCAAGTGAGCTGACGCGTACACCATTTCGCCGGTATGCTAGCACCGTTTCCTGAATGGCTGTAAACGTTGTCAGCCATTCGTCACTATAAAAACGGCGCTGACACAGTGACATTTTGTTTACGAGCAGCCAAGTGGGCGACGATAGTTGAATTACATAGTATGCGGGGATAGCTGTGGATTTACGACCACATTCTGAATACCTATTAAACGGTAGTTAAAACGAGATACGTCTTTAAATGTTAACGAGCATCTTGACATCTTCTAGGGGAAACTTTGTTTCGATACAATAGACTTATCTGTAGATACATCTATATACCTGCAAGTCGCTAGGCGTCGAAACGATCATAAACCTTCATTCTCAGTACTTCACACATATCGTATAGGACACACAGCTCGCCAATGACAATTGTAACTGGTTTCAAATATGCGTCAGCAAAAGAGCAAGAACATTCTTACGCTGTATACATTCTTGTGTTGCTCCGTTATATTTCTATTGATTTTATTTACTTAACACAATCTAATAATTATTATTGCAACTACAGAGAACATACATCCGTTTGATTTCGTCACACCGGTCGTATTATACCGAACAAATGTATCTACTCCCTATTGTTCCAAACACACTTAAACCTATGTTAACCTTGAAAGCACATACGCTACGATTTAGATAATGGAATAAAAAAAACCACTTGTCTTTGTCCAATTGTATGTGACCTTACGTTAATTTGTTTTTTGAGCTGCAATATTCGCAAATGTAAGTACGATGCAATGTTTTGATAAACACTACTTCACCAAGGGCATTGAATGCACGTTGATGATGTCATAAATCATTTTATCTATCATTTGATACGATGAAGTCAGCGATTTTTAAGAATCTTGCTTATTCAAATCGGTATAATGTTTAATATAACTCATGTTAATTTTACCAACTATATACTACACACTACACATACAACGAATTGACTATTATAATGAGTAAAAGCTATATATAGGTACAATTTGAAATGCTAACTTTATGTCGAAAATGCACTATTCATACAAGAGACTCTAAGACACATTAGATGACACAGAAATTGGAAGAATGAAAAGTTTTATCGAAAAAATTATAACGAAAGTGGCGCTATTTTTCGCTAGTGCATACTAGTGAGAAATAGCACCTGTTTAGTATTATATTGTATACATTATGTAACATGTACATAAAAAAGAAGCAACTATTCAATATCAATTTCCATTGCAAATATCCTTAGTTCTCTCAACAAATGTTGATTCAATTACGAACATATATTGTATTACCTACATGATTATGCATGCTACCTAAAGACACTTCTCTAATATTCTTTCAAAAATATTCAATATGCGCTCTATTAACTCAAATAAGCAAAATGTGAATCGTAACGCAGATTATTCGATGAATACAAACCAAACGAACGCACAACGACACACGCCGACCTACCGTTGCACGCCGCAAATGGTGCGATGGGCCGACACGGTCGATAGCTGTATGATCTTGTACGTTCTAAATAAACATCGGTATTATGGTATCGGAACTTATCAGTTTACTGTTAATCTGCGGTCGTCCGCCGCAATCAATCTATTTGTCGATAAAAACGGATCCACGTACCTACCTATATACGTACGAGGCGCTTTCAATGTCAAGAACGGTGTGCGTGTAAATATTTATAGCGATATCAGACTGTTAAAAAAGTATTGGACGATAACATTTTATTGAGATGTGATTGTTGTGCTTTTAAGCAGTCACGCTTACATGACAAATTACTAAACATAATAAATTACTATACATCATATATATCAACACAATATTTTGAAATACCTATAAAGAAATTAAGTTATGATTAAAGATTAAAGAGAAGAGAAGCACTCAAATTAATAAAAAAAAAGTTTATTTTTGTTCCTACGAAGTCTACTAAAAATTACGCATACCATACGCATGAAATCACGGCAAATACGTCTGAGCTCTTATAATATATTAACAAGGTATGCTTTAAAAAAAAACTGAAAAAGCTTTACATATTTTATCATTTTAAGTACTGAAAACAACAGTATAACCACTCCCCACACACATGTATTTACACGAAATCCATCCATTCCTTCACAGCTGCAGAATGCGCCGAAGTAAAGTTTAAAGTAAAAGTTAAACGTGACCGTAATTAGCATACAACCTCTCATCACAGCACATTTATTATTTCGCAGTGTGTAATGCCAATACCCGTTGGAATCGTGACCGAACATATGTTCGTGATATCGCGATGCTGTCCATATACAGGCATACATCTTATTTGGATGTGAATAAAATTTTATGGATCCATAGCATTAGACACGTCGTTTGAATATTGGAGTATTGTTATCGAAGATCGATTTGCGTTCACGCAACTTGCATTTGATTTGTGATTGTGAAATAGTCAAGAATACGCAATAAAGATTTTGAAGTATAAATGGTGTTCTTTTTTTTTCATCTTCAAAACACTGAGCTTCATTCACAAATGACACACGTACAATAACACGAATTTCACATATTTAAACAACGGTTCAAAAAGTGTAACACTCACGTAAATCTAAGACGCTTTTTATCCGGCATCATCTAAGTATAATCTATTTATTCTGTGGTAAAATCTAAACCGTTGTTCGGGTTGCCACTATGTGAATTTAATTAATCAATTGATTTTAAGTGCCTACGAGCAGCATACTTTATAATATGGTCGTTTGAAAGCCGTTTAGTAATGTCTAATCAATAAAGAATAATAACATAAATTTGTTATACATTGCAATTCTAATTTACCAAAATTCGAAAACATTTTACGAAAAATGAATGGCATTTAAATATTAAAATTCAATTCTTGACGTTGTAATCGCAAATATCATTGCTGTTTTGTTTAAATCTATTAATTACCATTTTAATTGTACAAGTACCATTAAAGACACTTACTTATCCCTATAAAACATTAAAGAACAATTGATTGACATTCAAACTTATTCCCATCAAACATATCGCGTAGCAACCCTAACCGTTACCTAGCAACGTAGCCCACAAACGGCGCCGGCCTGCACAAGTCCCACTCGAACCCCAATACCATTTCCCACAGCCTCCACACACGAGGTACGACAGTAATTGGCGCGAATTAGCACGGATTCTGTAAATTTGTGGAGCGTCTCCGATTGCGAGCAATTGGCGAGGAACATTCATTCTGTTATTTATAACGCGCTTTTTGCTGTAAATGATGTGGCTTTAAATGCTTATCGAATTTTCCAATGAAAAATCTACTAAATACGTGAACTACTATATATATAATAAATAATGAAATTGAGTAATGAATTAATGAACTTCCCAATAAATATATATGGTGAATCAATACATACAAACATTATAATCACTATCATAAGAAACATAATTACAGCATAGAAGTTGCTTCTGGGTTTAATATTTAGAGTCATAATAATTAAACGTCGAAGCTGCTAGCAGAACGTTAAATTGGAAAGTAGTTAATAACGTATCTAAAAAGCAAGTATCCAATTTGTAAGTCATTACCTGAATTTTAAGTCTAGATGAAATCGCTGTAATATTACACAGCCTGCGGCTATTGTTTATGCTGGAATTAGATACGTGTATCGCAAAAAAGCTATAGGAATGATGATTACAGTATGAATAGAGGATTTACGCATGCCGATAGTGCTGTGGTCCATTGTTTGTAGTAACGGTGCACGTTCGGTTGGCTTGATCGTATGTATTCATCTGTGAGTACCAAACCGAATGCTTGTAGGTCGATATATAAACAACGGGATTAGCTAATTAGAGATAAGTATAGGTTTTTTTACTTTGATGTAACACGAAAGCTCTTAAATTGCATAAATATAACATGTCACATATAAATATATAAAAACAAAACGCCAATTCGGATAATTTTTTAAAACGTTTTTGTTAAGGCACAAGAAAGGTGGATACCGGGGCGGACTGCTAGCGTCGTATAAAATCTTAAATCATTTGTTATGTATCTCGGTTCTATGTCATTGAATCAAATTTCTTTATTGTGCCAAATTATTGCTTGTTTCATAATTAAATTAAAATTGCTATTGTTTACATTTCTCAACTATTCTTTAAAATACAACGTCAACAATGTCCGTCCTCTTACTACTTCCCTTACACAACTTAGCCCGATCAATTAAATTTCAAAATACCCTCACTAAACAAAGAACAATGAATTATAATTATAATGTCATACAATCGAATTTCAATTAAACCCACCCCTCCGCTGTCCGTACGCGGAGTGTCAAGACCAGTGCCCCGTTCGCGTATTGTGCAAGGAAGCACGTGCAAATCAAATGCAGCTGCGAACAATATCAAACTACCGTGATAAATACGTGACTGGTATACTAGCGCGCGGCCCGGCGTTGTACAGGCACTTCTATTGAGCCTAACAAATGTAGGTACACTTACGATTCATAGTTCTAGATTTAAAAAATAATCTCTTATAGCGATTGGAAGTTATTTAATTTTTCAATGTTGATGTAAAATCTATTATCAATTTTCAAGTGGAAGGAATCTTGCACACAGTGGATTAATCACAAGTAAACAATCGTTTATCGACATTAAAAGCCAAATTTTGTATTTTCTTTTAAAGGCATTTAAAGTTTTAAAACAATGTATACATCTATAATATGTATGTATCCTACTTATAATAATAATAAACCTATTTATTTTTATTAATTACTCTCAATTCGCACAATTGACCTTATAATAAAGCATAAAAACGCGATAACTACGCCTGAAACGGAAACTTTCATTTTTCACCCACTTGAAGACTTCTTGCGGACGCTATTTTAGTGATAATAAAAATAACATTTCTATTAACCTCATCCATTTAACGGTATAATAGTGAGAGTAATTAGGGCGTTAAGTTGTGAAAGTATTTATTTTCAGCAAGAAATTGTAAATTACTTTAAGAATTCTCAATTCCTTGAAGTTTATAAAGGTAGTGGGGAGTTGCTTCTTGTATGTTATTCGATTCGTGTACTCTACACATGTACATATCGCTTATGAAGCATTTCGTACTCAAAGGGATCCCTATTACTAACACTTCGCTATCAATCTGTCTGTTCGTCACCAAACTACCTACACCTGAAGAAATGTGATAGTTAGACAGTCGAAAATTTCAGAAATGATAAATTCTTTTACACTATTCTTATAATTTAATACGATTGAAGTTTTATTTTGTCGATATGTCCCATATTAGATTCCAATAACCTCCAACCCTTAAAATTATTTGCATACCATGAGTTCAATGTCCGTTACAATAGCCACAGCAATTTACCTGCAACAATAAACATACTTTATTAGTTACTGCATCAAACATGAAAGCTTTCTCAAATAAACAATTGTATTGTTTCCTCTCGATGGTCAAACACATAACTTGTGGCGTTCATAAATACCATTTCACATTCCATGCTTTATTGAGTGCTGTTTAAACAATTCTATTGTATTATAAAAAGCAATGTACGTCAAACAATCGGTTAAAACACTTCACGGTTCGATTTCACAAAACCAGGTGCAGGAACACGTAGACAAAACAGTAAATACTTAATGTAAATACAACAATTTTTAAGTTTAGACTCGAGAATAGTGTTGTTGTTCGAAAACAATTAAAAATGTTAACATGGACGTTTTAATTGGTGTCTATATTAAAATTTGTAGAATAAGGGCCCTTTTTGTACTGGAATTCGGGCTATGTGGTAAGGTTTGACCATTGGGTACGATGCATCACCATAAGTTATTAAAGATTTTGACATAACATAAGTCAATCTGAATTTGTAAATTAAAAAACAATGCATATTTATAAGCTCATTGACTCTAATTTTAATGCTCTACTATTATATGTTTTAGTGACGACTAGGTGTAGACAACGTTAAATTTGACATAGTTCAGTCTAGTTTGTTATATGTCTTACAAAAATGCATATATTTCAAAAAGAAGCCAGAAAGAGCAAGTTATGCTTTATAATATAACCTAACGGTCAGCCCTCGCTTTGCTCATTTTTATTAGCATGATTATTACGGACCATAATAATCATGCTAATAAAATTCATAGATTAAGGATCGCTCGCAACGGCGAAAGAAATTTTGAAATCGCTCCAGTCGAACCTGTGATTAGCGGGATTAAACAAACAAACGCCTCTCCTCTTCTCTCTCCTCCAAATTTTTGGTTATATAGATAATAACTCACAGTAGAATGTACTAAATTGAACAAGCACAAAGTTGCTTAATCAGTTGTAGTAAAAACTTATTGCGGGCACGTATATCTCAATTAATTACACACCAGCACTTACAAAACAGATCAAACCTAAAATCATCTCCGCTATGACTAACGCAACGCACGGAGACCTTCAAACGCATTTGAAAGGAAATAACAATTTGCTTACAAAATTGTACTCAAGATTTATCCATCGTCAATGAACAAAGAATAGACTGTATGATCCATAATAATTACCTGCCACGGATAATAAAAGTACGGACCAGTTGGTAATCGACCTTTTAGAATAGCAAGGTCGTAACTATTAAAGTTTTTTTTTCAATTATAATTCAAACAAATTGTACTGCGTGACGTGTATGTACTTTATATTAACTTTCAAGTCTGCATTAATATATAGCATTATAATTAAAACATTAATTTATTTCTCGCGTGCAATGCGAATAATTAATATAGTTTGAATTGTAACAATAAATAGTATCCTCCTGTACGCCGGCAACAAAGCAAGACGCCAAGCAATCGTCAGCAAACGAGTTTCTAAAATCTAAATCCGTCGACCCATGACCTTGCAACTTCCTTACCCATTACGGCGAACACTAGAACGAATCAGGCACAAATCATTAGCATTTCCCAAGCCCGGTTATCGACCCCGTCTAAAAGTAAAATTACATCCAATCAACCGACACCCACAATATAACTAGTAATGTATTTACGATCGCGAACGCTGTGTACTATGCGGCATACGATATATAGTGTACACCCACGTGCTCTGACGAAAGCGTAATACATCATAGATATGTATGTACCAACAAAAAGGTTTGATGGACGGTTCAAGGATATTTTATGAAATTATATCGTCCGGCTTTTCACTCAGCATATTTGGTGGATGAAAATTCACTCATTTGTTTCTGTTGAAACTGTGAATAGCAACAGATACCACCACGTTTGTTTTTAATGTAACAATATTTATTGATACGTTGTTCGCTGGACCGACATTACACATTAAAATATTATCCTTTACACATTCGATAATCTTGGACAATTTTATTTAATTTAATTAAAAACAATACAGTATACACTGATGTTGTAACAAGGAACTGGTTTAGATTATTAGATTGTGTAATTAATTCAAGAATATGCATAAAGTTAATTGACAAAAAGTGTGTGGTTTATAATTAGATATCAAAGTAAGCTGCAAGATAAACAATCATCAACCACAACAGATTAAAAATAAACTAAACGATCGTTTTTATCGTCTGGAAATATTCGTGTGAATGACTGTAATAAATTTTTTAACTAGAGCGTCGGAATAAATTTATTAGTTACCATAGTAAATCACACAATAGCGATAACAGTAGTGCAAAATTAAATATTTTACATAAGATAAACTAAGATTATTTTCATGTTATACATTATAGTTTAACACTAAAATTTCGTCTTAAATTACTTCATCACAAAGGCCGCTCAGTTAACGAGTTACAATAATAATTATGCCTCACAAAAGAGCATTATACACATGACGTATTCGCCATACGCTATGAAAGTCAGCTATTAACTGTAAAATATATCGAGTGAGAGGAGCCCAGAGTGCTACTGTCAAGATCTCGAGTCTCGAGCCGACAAGAGTAAACGCCTAAAGCAATTTCCATATGGATCCGTCACAGAATACGCGACGCACGATGATTATCACATATTTAATTCAAATTAAAAGGGAAAGTAAGGTCAAAAGAAACACCAGTTGCGTTTGATATCGATTGAAAAGAAAACGATATGAATAATCCCACGTAATCATTTCGTGAAACGGAAAATTCGTTGTCGCCACGAAATATGGATATGGCTGAATTATTCTACTACTTCGTGTTAAATATGTAATACGATTTATAGATTTATTATCAGACTCTTCGAGCGGTTTCACTTGATTATGAATATGGGCGTGAACCGGCTCATACCTTATGGAAAGCAAACTGAACTGTGCATAGATAATTATAGTATAATAACCGAATCATTGAGCGGCCTTGATGGAGCGTAATATAGATTTGAAAATCTATTTACGGTATGTTATATTTGATTATAAACATGGCTGAAACTAACAATTACTATAATTTCAAGCCCGCTTCCGCATTAGTTATCACTCCACTTATATAAGATATGCAAATTTCAATACGGTTACTTAAGGTGCCTGAAGGACATTAACAGTAAATGGGACAAAAGCACACACCCAACAATTACTTTCATACTATAATATTTACCCCTAGATTTAGCGATCTCCGCTGTAACGTGTGGGTGTAAACAACGTTTAAAATCCCCCGGCCGTCGGTTTTAGACAAATTGAGTCATTTTATTCACCTCAGCATGATATACATGTAATTTCAGTGAGAGTAAATTAAAGGCCGTTTGACGGTATATATTTATCAAGATGTAAGTTTGCTAATGTCGGACAGGCCGTTATTAGTGCTCTATAACTCGCTACACGTGACTGTTAAACGGTGTTTAAACTGTAATACGGAATTGCGACTATTTATTTAACAAATGTAATCACTTGCACTTAATTCGGTGTGGAGTTGAAGAATTTACGAAATCAGTTAAGGTGGTGATGGGTTAAGAACAAAAAAGGTAAAAAAGCAAATAAAGTTCTCTTTTGTATCGCACCATCGCACTGTACTTAGTACCTATAACAATTTTGTTGTACAAACTAACAACAAACTTTGCATCGATCGAAATTAAAACGTAAACGTTGAACGCGAAAATGGTTCAAACATCTATCAATAGAACTGTATTCAAAAGGAGCAATTCGTTATATTAAAATCTTTTCGATCGAAGCGTGTTCAAAGGCAAATCTAATAAATCAAATCGAATCCGATCAGATATACTTTAGCTGGATACAATTGCGGCCACTGGCAATACTTACTATTCAATGTGCGGTAGACTCGGCCACAATGCTGGAACTACCTATAAGCTTCCTATAATCCTATTCAACCTGGGGCGATCTAAATATCGCTTTTATATGGATCTTTCAGATATCGAATATGAAATTGTTTCTATTAATATTTATTCGCTTCTTATGTTTAAATATTTACTGTAGATAAAATAAGATCTTAATTCTTTAGTGCTTTATAGACTTATCGTTCATAGTCGAAACGGTATTTTTAAATAATTATCGCGTAATATATTCAACATTTGGCTTTAAATAAATATATATAAAAGTGCATTTGTACAGAATAAGTCCCATTCAAATTATAGGAACATACAACTGCGTGCTAATAAATACTTCATCTAATGATTCAATACGAATAAACGTATTTTAATATGATACTTTGTCGTTATTAATTACGCTGTAATAAATATCGACAATCTTTATTTCACTACACATAAAACTTTTTTCCCTATAGACATATACGTAACCACGAACCCCTAAGGTTTAGAATGATTACGTACAAGACTAGCACAGTTTGTCACAGCTACACAATTACGTGTATTCAAACATACATAGCTATTTGATTTTCTCACATAACGCATTGCATAGACGGAAGTTTGAGGTCACGATGTAGGACCCGCTTGTGACAATCGATTACGATCGCTTGTTGAGTGATACATTTCAGTTTGAGTATGTATCGATTTATTGCAGGTGAATCTGAAGAATTATAACGATCTCTTAGCTTTTATTTATAAAATTCACATGTTGCTTAATACATGTACTCACTTAAATGTATTTCAGAACTGACTCTATAAATTTAATAATGATTTCATCATATGTTTGAATCATAAAGAAAACCAAAACGGAGGTAATATAAAACAAACCACTTATTACATTAATTTTAAAATATCTTTGCGGGCATCATTAAAATCCTTTGTAAAAAGGTTAGATAAACGTCGATGAAAACCGGTTATAATAAAACAACATAGAAATAAAAAATTAAAAAGAATCAGATTGTATTTTAAGATTAGCTACAGTGAGTCATGCTATTAATTTGCAAATTGCCAGTTCCTAGCTGCCATTGACCCATATTTATTATTTTTTATTCATAATATGTTTTATTTATTTTCGAATGTAATAAATTAGAAGTAGACATCTATTAGACCATAGAGGCTGGCAAATTAACATATTATATTATCTCGTTTGACCGCTGACTATAAATAACACGTTAATGTAAATTAAATGCTAATACATATATACTATCTCTTCAACATATTGTAAGAAGACATATTATTATAATGACATGTACGAATAATGAATTGTTAAATTATTCTATTAGCGATACTTAATCAAATTGATTAGTCCTTCCGTTGACGGCTTTGTAGTATATACCCATATGATCCTTAATCAGTTCTTTTAAAACCCCCTTGGGTTAATGAAAAAAAACATTCAAAGAGGTGATCGGTAAATAGTATAAACAAATATTTTTCTCATGGCCTACTATTTCTAATAAGGGGCCGAGCGCACACGTTTTCGACAGATTAAACATAATCTTTCCAAACAATACCGTACGCCAGCCCTTCGTTAATATTACGCGGTGTCTCATGTCGCTTGACCGCGTTTCATTCAAGATCTCTCGAAGTATGTACGGCGCGACTACTCGTATGGAAACGTCTATGAAAAATGTATGTATGTATGAATGAAAAATGTACTTGTATGTATGTAAAACGTCCAAATTGGAAAGTGCTTAATTTGTTATTCCTACTCGTAGCTATTTATAGACTGACCAGTTATTAGATAAAAAGTTACATATAAACAATAATTGAAATAATCGGGGTTTTAAAACGTATTTTAGTATGTCAATTGTATTCATTAGACATATTTTTTACTTATTGAAGCAATCTTATAGTTAGGTTAGGTTACAGAGACCAATTGAGAGATTAGTTAAATTGCCAGAACAAATTTATACGAATTGAACCTGACTAATTCATAACAGACAACATGCAGTAGAATTTATTGAAAATTATTTGTATCAACCACAATATGGCGTTGTGTTACATCACTGCCCTGTTAAATATTAGGTCATTTTAAATGTTTCAAATTTGTTGCAATTTTATTAAAATTATTTTAAAACGCTAACTTAATTTTAAGGTGCATTAGGATCGTAAATTCAGACCTTCAATAAATTAAAATTCTTAGCATAGCAGATTGTCTAGATTTCTGCGTTCCTTCCAGAACCGATGTTTTCTTTATATACCAAAAAATCAGAATAATTAAATACTATGTTCCCATTTCACTTGCCAAACGATTGTTACATCTATTACGTAATTATTAAAAGAATTAATATTAAATTTAGGTATTGGAAAAAATCCATATTCGTTATATTGATCCTGAATGCTGTAAAATTCAAGTCGGGTCTGGATTATCCATATCCGCCATTCCCGCCGATCACACATCCACCCCACAATTTTTTCTATTTCTCATCAATAAAGCATTTGAATGCTTTAGAACTAAAAACTAAAAAAATAATTTATTATAGTTACTTGTAATTTAAAACGAATAATCACAAGTGACAAAACTGATAAACTACGAGAAAAGCAAACGATAACACGCGAGATAAATAAAATATTGACCAGCGGTCAATGGACTCATATGATGCGATAATATGGCGGGAATATATATAGAGCCTGCGAATTAAGGCCAAGTGCATTACGAGGAGAAAACACTGTTTGTTGATTATTGAAAACCGTAGCTGGGAGGAAGTCAATTTCTACCACCTTAATCATTGCATATTTTATTACAATGACATGAAGCACATTTCCCATTTATTTCTAATTAGTTGGCGATATACGGTAGATATTTGTAGCCTATTCATGTTTCAGTATGATTATGTATGGCTCATTACCTATAGTATAGCTAGCTAATGTAACTTTTTTCAGGACTTTTTTACACCTAGTATCTTACCCTACCTTAGTTCGTAAAAACTTATATTAGTAATTGATAAAAAATCTATTTTTTTAAATAATAAATTTCTTAACAAAACGATATCTTAAAACTCCTATAATAAAGCCACTCACACACGTCATTACAAAACAACCTCATTATATCTGTACGCAACTAGCTGAAACGTGCGGCTTCACTCGCGTGATTCCCATCTAAAATGCCTATGTATTAATGCAGACTATAATCTATCACCGTACCAAATTCCATACAGATCCCACCAGATGATGCTTTTGCATGAAAGAGTCACAAACACGCATACATACTTCTAAACTTTCGCGTTTATAATATGAGTAGGATTACGCAACCCGCTCATCAAAGCAGAGAAGCGAAGGATCAGCGACATAATCTCTGAGCCTGCATCGCGTCCATCCGCCGCCCTTAATCCATCAAAGCCGCACGTCGCGAGCGCTCAATGCTTGCCGTAACTTTCACATAACTCATTGTCAGTCAATAATTAAGGGCAAGAGCGAGGAACACAAGAAATATGAGCGGTGGAAATTACAGTGTGTAACTGAGATTTAAAACGCCGTGACCCCTGCGACTCGTGTGTTACTAATCAGCATTGAATAGCGGTTTGATAAATGTTTTAATGAATCATTGCGTACAGTTGCAACAGTGTACGAACATGTTGTGTATTTGTTATCTGTTTCTAATTAATATATAATCAAACTTATGTCGACTTGTACAATGTAATGATTATCGTGCATTCATCTTTCATAGGAAGATAGGTTTGTATATTTTTTATGAAATCAGATATGATTATAACATAAGGTTTTTGCTTTGTATTGAATATCTGATCCTAAAAGATTCTGAACGATGATAACAATTTTTTAATCATTTGCGCTGCTTTCATATTACAATCTTAACAATACGATGATGCTATACAAAATATTATATAAAAAATACCATCACATCATAGAGAACAAAGAGATCAAACTCAATTATGTGCTATCGCTAATCTTAACAGCCTAATAAGCTTAAAATTGGACTGTTTACGGTTTACACCATGGTGGTCCATTCAGTTTAAGGTGCAGAACCTCTTATCTCTTGCTGGATTCATTTGCCAGCACGTGATGTCATAATTAACATACGAAATACGTAATAAAGTTAAATTATACATTGGAAAGTGGTTGCATTCATTTTCTCTTATCTCAAAATCTTGCATTTTGTATTGACTTCCAAATATTTTAACGAAAGTTGAAATTCTTCGAAAGGGTTACATACAGCAAAGTCATTCGTTCAATATTTACATGTGTTATTTGCAAACGAAAATGTGTTGTTTATTTTATATGTACTAATGTTTTCACTGCGCTCTTTTGATTTCAATAATCATTCTTGATTTCGTATACATTTCTAAAATTGTAGTTATAAAAGAGAGGTAAAAACTTAACTTCGTAAATAATTCATAGAAATGTGGGGTTTTAGTTACTACAAATGTACGTAAGACCTCTTGCATATCTATATGACCTTATAATGAAAATCACAGTAACCAGCAACAAAATAAACATTTCACTTCAATGCATCGTATATCATAGCAACACGAAGATTAGTGTCACGTCTTTGTACAAAAAGAGAAAGTCACAAATAACAAGAGTGAAGTAGAATTTTGAATGATTTAGGGCCGCGCAGCATCAGTTGCACGAGTAGGTTAATCGACGCAAATTGTAGTACGCGATTGGGAGATGTTTACGAAAAATATTTACATGCATACTGTGTAGTATGATATAGATATAATATTGTAACAACGGTTAAGGGTTTCTTATAGACTGTGTACACACATACGAAGTCGTAGTAAACGTAGCCTACATAGGCATAGTGTAGCCCGGTTCTAGAATGTTTTAAATAATCCAGATCACAGCATGTATTCACATACTGATGGTAAACTACGGGAATAATTACTTTAGTAAGAAGTAGACCGTATTATATATACGTAGATTCGTTAAACTACTTTTTACTATATTTATATTAATTACTATATTACCTAGTTATACTTCATTGACAAATAATTTCCGAGTCCTACTGTAGCCAGCAACAAGTTCTTAAGAATATTGTGTTTTAAGGTTTTTCTAGAGAGAGTAAGAAAGGAAAACCATCTGTTTCAACTAACGTAATGATTTCCACACTGTATGTATGCCGGATACATGCAAATAACAATAAAACAGAAATACTGAAAAATTAAGGAAATCCCCAGGTCTTCGATTACTAACAAAATATCTGTAAAATATATTTCAATAACACGAGATATGCGGCCAAGGCGAAAGCGCGAGCACGCAATGCAACCCGGAAGTCTTATTATATTTATTTACAAACAAAAAAACTCGCGCGAAAACAACTCAATTAAACATTTTAATCATCACACAATCGTGGATTTCGAGATTAATGTAAAACGTTAATTAAGAACACTTTAAAATGCAAAGACTTTGTTATTGTAAGTTTAAGAACTATCCTCAAGATAATACAAATTCATGAAAATAACAATGTCTGTCTGTCAGTCGATCTATCTGTCTGTTTGTCTCTTCTTCACACTTAAACCACTGAACCATTGAATTTACAGTTTGTGACCTATGAAAAGACACAGGCACGGAATAATAAGTGCAAACACAGGTTAGATTTTATCGTGGAACTCCGAAGGAAGCCGCTGGCGGAGAGCTAGTATCCAATGTTACTCTAAACAATGAATACACAATAAATAGTGACGCATACGCAAGCAAAGCAAAAACAGCGCATCGAAACAACAACAAACAACAGATCTTCTATGCGATTCAACTCAGTTTAGGATTGATTCTAGAACATGATCACTACAATCAGTCAGATCACATAGCAGCTGTTTCCCGTACGTTTACGCTTTCCCGATTTCACGTTGCACCCATAGCGCCTGTTTTGTCAAAATTTATCAAAAGTTAAATTACTTTACGCTTGCAGTACGAAAGTAGCGCGTTTCTTCTTCAAAATGTCATTGCCAATTTTGCTGAAAAGCTATTAGTCGTGCGTGACGAATTCTCTCTAGAACATTTGACGCCGGCACCGGCACACAAACCGTTCACTATTATAGTTTCCCGGTAAAACAAGCTGAAGGCGAGTTAGTCACTGAGTTGGTCGTGTTTGTGACCAGTCTTTAAGATTTGCGGGATCGGGTTACATCATCCTACTAATATTATAAATGCGAAAGTTTGTAAGGATGTGTGTGTGTTTGATGCTCTTTAACGCAAAAACTACTGAACCAATTGCAATGAAATTTGGTATGTAGATAGCTGGACAACTGGTATAACATATAGGCAACTTTTCATACTGATATTCCTACGGGATGCGGACTAAGGCGGGTGAAACTGCGGGGCGCAGCTAGTCATCCATATTAAGGGAATAAATGATCGAAAGAATCATTACTATCGGAAAAAGAGTTAAAATTTAGGTGTTGTACTTCGACAAGTTTTGCCAAGGAATATGGAATATTACACAAGTTATGCTTTGAAATTTATATTAAACACTTAAAATTGAATACATCAAATAATGCATGACACGCATTATAATTTCACAGTTGTATTATTTTGAGCATAATAGAGTACCTAAGCTTGTACCACAAACTGTAAAAATCTCAATAAAGCAATGTTATAGTAAAAGCGAATACTAAGCATTAAATATACATTGAATATTCTTCGATTTCAGTACTTAAATTGGCAAATTATTTTAGAGTACATATAGGAAACCTTAAAACCTAAATGCGATCGAATCTCTAGTTAAGGGGTGTTGCCAAAAGAAGCCCTTGATATTTCGCCATACCTGAAATGACTCAAACTCAATCACGCACGATATTCTATAGATATTAATTTGTATATGTATTTAAATGTATCAAAACAGATAAATTCAGAAAGGAATCAAAACTCTTTGCAATATTCTTGTATGTATTTCAATTATTACTTGAAAATATACCTCTTCAACAGACTTCAAAAATGGGGAAGGTTCGCAATTTGGCTGTATATTTTTTGGGTTTATTACCGCAGAACTTTGGACTGTGTGATACGATATTGATGATTCTTATTTTGTAATACTGCTCGTGTGAGCCCATTTAAATTTGACCTATAGTTCTTACAGTTTGAAGACGGTTGAGTTTTTTTTGTTAAAAAAAATTATGCAAATGCTTAACTGGATATTTAAACTCTGTCATATTTGTTTTACTAATCCTAAAAAAAAGATTTTATTCGCAAGCGCCCAACTTGTTTACTAGTTAAAATTATTATCATTCCATGTCATCAATTACTATAGATTACAAAATGTATAAAATACAGTAGAAAAACAAAGAAAACACTCATTGTATTAATGTTCATTATTCATTATTCATTCTTAACACACGAATGCCCAAATCCAATTTGAAATGCATCATAGCACTTCAAGCACCAGTCGAGCACTAAAACAACCCTCTATCTAGTGCGCGTGATTGTTTACCCGTCATCCCCTAATAGTAAACGGAAATACGATATAAACGTTTACGAAGAAGCGCAGAGCAGCTTTCAATAGAGACAGATTATTATCATAATTTACTTTTGTTATAATCCTCTGTACATTGAAATATTTTTGAAATTCAGATGAAATATATTTTTTAATAATAATGGGTAATTATATAATCTACTAAGTAATATTATAAATGCGATAGTTTGTGAGGATGTATGTATGTATGTATGTGTGTGTATGTATATTTGTTACTCTTTCATGCAAAAACTACTGAACCGATTGCAATGAAATTTTGTACGTAGATAGCTGGACAATTGGAATAACACATAGGCAACTATTTTTATCCCGATATTCCTGCTATATACAGACCTACGCGGGGGAAACCGCGTGGCGCAGCTAGTAAACAATTAATGCTTAAAATATTTGAAAAATCTGTGTCACTTTTTTACTTTCACATCTCAAACTTTACAACATTTATTTTTATAATGCGTGACTTATAAATCTTAATTACTAAAAGGACATATAAATGCGTGACTGATAATAATCACTTCAAATATTTTAATTGCCTTTTTATGCAGATAGATCTGTTAAATTGCCGTCACATACAAACAGGCATGTCACATTTTGGTGATGATAAATTAATTGAACGTTTGCATTACCTATGACAGTTAGGAAGGTATTCTTATTATTACTTCCTATATTGTAATTGTGAGGCAATATATTAATATTGCCTCACAATTACAAATACGATTAAATATGAGAGAACTCAATAGTCTTGAAACTTTTTCGGTCCTTTTAGAGCTTCCATCATTAACAATTTAAATTATGAAATACTAGCTGCACCCCGCGGTTTCTCCCGCGTAAGTCCGTATCCCGTAGGAATATCGGGATAAAAAGTTGCCTATATGTTATTCCAGTTGTCCAGCTGTCTACGTACCAAATTTCATTGCAATCGGTATAGCAGTTTTTGCGTGAAACAGCAACAAACACACATACACAAACTTTCGGATTTATAATATTAGTAGGATTGTCTCTATATAGATAGTACACTGTTACCACAATGTGAGTAAAATCAGCATCCGCCCCACACAAGTCGGGTCTAATGGACTCAAGCCGCAGTTTGTTCTTATGAATTGATAGATTTATATCCTTTTATAGGGTTATAATTTGTCCCGAGTTAGATAAGTCTAACCACAAGATTAAAAGCAGATATGACCCTATCAACCATATTCACTTTAAAAAATGTTATTTCGTGGCAACATTTATAAATACTTACAATTGTAAAACGATAGAAATCTTATGACAACCATATAATACGTAATAAACTTTACATGTTCGCAATATAAAACATTCTACGTTTCACAAATAATATTAAAGCTTAAATAGATGCGTATACACATACACACACACAATATTATTTCCAATTTCTCTCATAAGATTATTACAACCACATAAGTTGATACTAAAAATAGTAAACAACAACGAAAAACTGTCACTACTTCCCGACGATTACACCAAGCGTCGAGGTGCATTCGAAAGCTCTCTAACCGCGGGACGTGAACGCAATTAAATACGATCCGTATTAAGATATTTCCAATTGTAGTCAGACCGAGAGCATCGTACCGCTGATGTGACATAATGTGTGAAAGTGTTTTGCGGTTTCGTTCGTTCGTTATTATCGTCCGAGTGTTCGACATACGTCAATTGTGATGTGAGAATGTTCTTACGATTCGTTCTTCGTGCCTTTGATACTGGTGTGTCTAGAGACAGGGACGGAGCTATGTTAAATGTATCTTCCATGCCAGTGTGGTACAGGTTCAACTCTACTCATACATGTAGGTTTTTTTTTTTTGTAATAATGATTATTCTATTATTATTATTATTATTATTATATTTATATTCAAAATGACACGATTAGCTCGGACTTTTATTACAAAATACTTCATTCCTATTTTACGCGTCTATGTTTACCTTTAGTTATTAAGCAATAGCACTATTTCTCTATCTTTTTCCTCTAATGTGACAGAATTAACTGCACTAATAAAAGACAAATCCATAAACGAAAATCTTCTCGCTGAAAAAGATCAAAATTGAAAGCGGACCATCTTTCTACACCTATCTATTTTTCCTTACCCATTTCAATAACTGCCAACACACAATTACCAACTACGTTCATACGATAGCATCGTGAACCCGGCCCACTAATTTAAAACCAAATGGCCTGTAATTGAATCGAGATAATATCGATTGCCGAAATTGCCATCACACAAGCACGACCGTTGAACCGGCATCTGTCGATGGGTAATGTCTAGCAGATGGACAAACAATGAATTACGAAGGGGACTAATAACATCTAATGACATACAACGCGGAAGCTATTGACTCTTAATAACAATAGGCATTCGAGGAATGGTCGAGATTTGTTTACTGAAAATTACAAGTTTATTTAAACCACCCCAACCATTGTCTAAACCCACGGAGTTATCGAGTAGCAAAACTAAAAAAATATGTTATCGAATTGAAAGCTTCATTATTGAAAACACTGAATAAAAATCGTCAACTTTCTGTTGCAAATTACACAATTAATCCATCATAAATAATATTAAATTTCAATCAATGTTTAGTTCACGCATAATTATGGTTATAAATCCATGGAAACTCGTTAGAGTATCAATAACAATAAGGTTAATTTGCGGCGTCATAAAATCAAAAGATATACAGAGAAAGCCCAGAATAATAAATCGTTTTGTATGATTGAAAAAAAAAGTAGAATAAATGAAAAAGCTAGTTAAGCCTTGTCATTTATTAACACACATATAATAAAGTAATGTCATAGAACCACTAATCTTTAATCAATATACTAGCTGCACCCGGCAAACGCTGTTCTGCCTTACTCTTATCATTTAGGGGTATGAAAAATAGATGTTGGCCGATTCTCATAGATACCGAATAAGCACAAAAAATTTCATCAAAATCGGTCAAGCCGTTTCGGAGGAGTATGGCAACGAAAACTGTGACACGAGAATTTTATATATTAAGATTATGTTTGTTTTTTGTGCCTGTTTCGTTAACAATGTTGATGAAATGCCGTATTCTTAAATACAATTTGAGATCAATCGTTAGTTCTTTCAATCTTTAGTAAAGAAGTATATTGAGTCGAAAAGACTTTTACAAATATTATTTTTTCTACATATTTATAAGCGTAATTTACTTTTCCCTAAACTGAAGAGTGAAATATAATTCGTGAATAATTATTTTTAAATTACACGTCAGCGCTACTTGTAACAGATCAAACGAAACCACTTATTTCTCTAAAATCCCTACACAATTAAACCTTCACGAGAGGTTAAACTTCTAAACTACACGACACAAATCTACATGAAGATTCTTAACCTGTAGATTCGTGCCAGAAGAAGGCTTATCGTCAAGTCCGGTCAGGTCGACTTTGAGGTCTATTCAGTAGACCGTAACACAACCTTGACTAGTAATTCAAATTGAATGGGTTTTAAAATTTTAACACTTTCCGATTACATTGTTACATTAAGTTTTCCGTTCGGTTTAACTAACATATTTCGTAAATTGTTCAAGGGATTATTTATTTAATGTTAAAGTTGTAATATTAAGTAAAATTGGATTTGTACAATTATTATACATCCATTTAAAGATCCCTTTTGGAATAAGCTTTAAAGATTTTGAACATTAGATTATCAATCACTGATACAATAAACCTAAATAATTTATAACGCTGATTTATTACTAATTAACTCATAAGTAAAATCTACTTATTTAATTACCTATGATAAAAAAAGGAATAACAAGAAGGGTCCTCTTTAAAGAATATAAGGGGATTTGTTTCTATGAATCATCGTAGTTATTAATCAATGTTACTCCCTCTCCAATAGTGTAAATATCGATGATTTGCTATTCTCAGATGATTAATATTTTGTTACACAAAACATGTTTGTCGAAAATGGCATTAAAATGATTCAGAAATATTGAAATGTTCCGCACGACAACACCTTCACCTATAGATGTTGTATGTGCATATTAAACGTATGAACCTTACCATTCATTGATTGGTAGTTTAAATAACTGAACTTTTCATACCTGAAACAATCATAAAAAAACATTATTGCTATTACTATAATGGCATTAACTATATACGCTGAAGATTATATACGATAAAAAAGTCACGCACACTATGACGTAAGCCTAATCTAAGTTCGCAAAACTATGGTACCATACACACAAAAAACTGCCTTGTGTTTTATAATACTCATATACATTACTGTTATTTCCAATCATATTTATAATAGATTATAGACTCGCCGTTGAATGTACATGGTTAAAAAATAATCAGCTTCGACCATTGTTTTTATGACAGCACGGTAAAAATTGGATTTATGACAGCATAAATAAATTACTATGAAAAAATGCCACACCTGCGACCGTGCGGACTATTTAGCCGACAATTTTTTGTTTCACGAAGTTATAAAGAGATTAGTTCTATAAATAAAAATAGATATTATACTTTATAAGCAGTACTTGTTTATAGGATGTGCGGATGAAATGTTTTGTATGTGTAGGTACCGTATTATATTCGCATATTGAGATAATTTACATTGTTACCTTCATTAAAATATAGAATCACCAACGACATCGATAAAAATTTAACTTCAGTATTTGAGCTCCTTTAAACATTATAAAAAGACTATAAAAACCTTCTTCCTTAAAACTTAAGACAAAACGTGCAACCTACTACTATAGTACCTACTTATAAAAAGAAATACCTCGCATAATATTTAGTTACTCGTGTTAAATGAACTTGAATATATTGAATTTCTCAACAAAAAAATATAGGTTTTCGCACAAAACCCGTTTTATGCGTGCACTTTCACAAGTCATTCGATAACTTATAGATAAATAATTACTCTTTCAATAATAATAATAATATCTTCGCATCTAATCAATGTGACACGTCGCGCTGGCTCCTACTGTCACATACATTTTAATGTTATATAATGACAAATGACAAGATTTACAACGATAAACACTCGAATGTAACGAGATTTCGAGTGCGATAACAGTTAAAAAAATTGCTTTTGATTGTATGACGCATAGGAAGAGAAAACCGTATAAGCGTATTGTGCGCGAGCATTGTGAAATCTATAAGAGCTACAATAAGTAGCTAAATTTATAATAACTTTGGAGCAGATCTTTTATATTCACTCATTTGTAGAATACATTGAATCTGACCTACAGCCGGTTGCAGCACTAAGAGCGAAAGAACTATACTTTTGATTCTATTCTCACTTTGATGGGACATGACTTTTTTTAAAAAATCCGTGAAATTGAAAAAGTCTCTTGCCCCGAAGTTTCGCCTCGTTTTCCCATACGTTTCAAAGGCCTTATTGCTGTTGAGCAATAAGGCCGCTCTTTAATACATATGTACCGTACCGGCATGGTCGTTTTTATAATGATAATTTATTGTTTTTCTTTTTTCTTTTTGGTGACATAGTACTATAAAGAATAAATAAATATCCTGTGGAACTTAGAAAAAAAACACAATTATAATCATCAATTACATCGATGACTTTCCGATGAATCAAATAGAGCAAGCCGGTACAGAAATGTATGCCTCTGTGTATATGGGGAACAAAAACTAGTCACCCACAGCTACTACGTCTAGCTCCGTCTGCGATGGCCTTAGACTTTCTCTATCTCGAGAGAAAAAAAATATATCGCGTTCATTTCTTTTAAATCACTGAGAATGTTCTCATGTGATGAATATTAAACTGTTTGTTTATGTTTCGCGCAAACACTGTTTGTAGTCAATATATAAAATGAAAAAGTGGCTGACTGATTTATTAACACACAGCCCAAACAATTGGATTGATTGTGCTGAAATTTCGCATGTATGCAGATAGCTACAATGAAGGAGGCAACGGAAAGGATTTTGACATATTCTACCCCCCAGGGGATAAAATAGTGGATGAAAATTCGTTTTGACCACGCAGGCGCACCTTCAATTATATGATACAAAAGTAAAAATGTACATACTTCAGCAATGTAAAATATGTTCATTCATGTTGTCATTTAAACAACGTAGTCATTTTTTGGCGTACTAAAAATAAAAATTACCATGTTTTAGCTCTTATCTAAAATATTAAAATGAGGCACGCGCATATTTTATTAATGCTAAAACGCAAATATACAACCTGTAAGTAATATTATGCTTTTTATACTTTAGTGTAATAAAGAAGCTAACAAATTATTCGTAAAGCATTCTTTTGTTGGGTTATTATACAAAAATTATACGTTTTATCGATGTCCAAAAGTATTTTTATTATAAGATGATATTCAGCATTAAACATAAAAAACAATATAATTCTGCATGCTTAGGGCTTATACTAGTTGTATTAAAAAAAAAAAAACTTAACATGTTACAACTTTTTAACTCTTTTATGTATCTATTAACTACAGATGTACATAGTAAGATCGAATAGCGGAACACGCATAGGTTATTATATAAAAATGAGATCTTTAAAAAGCCTACACTCAAAAACCTGTCAATACTTGGGCTTTTAAAAAAAAAGCCGTATGTTGCAACGATCGAGCCGGAAGCACGATTTAACGATCTACAATAAAACAACGCACACGTGAAAGCTATCCTTAATTTGTTATATAAAAACACTTAAACAGAATCATTGCTAGCCGACCGCAAGCTATCATTACTATATTATTTTAATTTTTACGATTGCTGGGAGCTAATGGCGAGATCCGTATAACTATTGTGAAACGAAACGTTTTACATTGTTGAGATTTAAACGAATGTGAATTCTGTTTGATCATTACTGACTGTGAACGGTGACAATAACTACATCAGAATCCATTATTATTGTGTACGTTTTCAGATATCAAAGAAGCATTACTATAGTCAAGTTGTTCATAAGAAAAAGAAAATTATCAATTTTTTTCACTTCGATTTTATACATTTTTTGCAAATACATGTCTATTATCTTTATTTATTAATTTATATGGAAGTTACGTTGCCAACAATGCACCTGAACATTATTATAATTAGAGGAGAACCATCACAGTTGCACAGAGAAACAAATTTTGTACATAAACTTCAAGACTAATTTAGTTAAAAAAATCAATCGACTAATAGCACACAATGTTTACCTCGTACCGGTAAAAAGTTATTCAAATATGTTACCATAATCTAATAAATATACAATATAACTAACACGTCACGTAGATGGTAAACAGTTGAGATATGATCTGGTTATGTGTCGTGTACCATTCATTATAACTGTTACAATGCAATTTACTCGAACACGTAACATTGTTATGTACCTAGCTACGATCATACGATAACTTGCTTAAGTACCAATAATTTACATTTTACAAGCAGATCCGACTACCAAATTGTACTTTTTCTAGAAAACAATGTTTGAATAATTCAAAAATTATAAAATTCATTATTTTTAATGAAGGCGAGTGTATTTTGAACAGTTACGTATAGCATGAAATATCTATTGACTAGTGATAAAACGTATAAATAAATTTCACAATTTATAGTAGCAATTTAGCAACACACCTCAATTCCTTCACATCATATTTTACCGCTACATATTATTTATTTTCTTACTATATATCCTATAACTATGGCTGCTTACATAAAAAAAAACCAGTGGTATTTCAACGCACATTTACAACTTTCAAATCGGGTGGCCGATAAGCCAAATCCGCCCAATTCAACGATATCATTACACACGATATCATGTTACATTATAGTTTATTGAAACAAGTATAATTGCGATTGAATACATTCACTTTAATAATATGCATAACGCGCGATCACGCCGTCCGATATATTACGGCGATATGTATCGATTTCACACCCATCTCTCAAAGCGATTTACAATGGTGGATGTTTATGAGTTGTGCAATTCATATGTCAGAACGTATCGTGCTTTTCGACGGCCTTGCGGCTAATGGTTAACTTGTTCAGATACATATTGGCGATAGGGCAGCTCAAATTGTATGTGAGAAGCTATTGATTGAATTCAAATTCAACTATGAAACTGCAATTCCCGATTTAAAGGTTTTTGCTTATTATCCTTCGCGTCTGTTCCAAGCCGTTTAGTATTTTTACTGTCAGGTTTAAATACTTTCATAGTTATTATATATTGATATAAAACTAGGCGAACAACGAATTTTGAAACAGAGTCAGCCCAGAGCCTTTTATTTCGTTCGTTACAAACAGGCGAATATCTTTCATATCGCATAAAAAACGATGCTTTTATCCCGAACATTCTGAGCGTTATTGCTAAAATTCGGTCAGCAAGTTCACCACACCAATGTATGAATACGTAATAAAATATCATGCTAATTCATTAATAAGTATCAATTTAACATTTATCTCTCAAAAACAATTACTATGCGTGTATGTTAATGTTTACACGTTGTGTAATGTGTCAGTTTCATTTAGATCATTTGGGCTACAATTATCACACTAGCAACGGACAGATGAAATCAATTTTTACCTCTCGACGTGCCGTAATTGTTGTGGAGATGAACAGCCGTCTAATTAAATTATATCATAATCTCTCACGAAACACAGCAATGATTGAAAAGCTACGATCATTTTATAATAATGACCTTTATACTTCTACTCAGAATGCTAAATTAGAGGCCGAAACATGGATTCTAACGGAATGTTGCATTGGATATTGCAAACTCGTTTCACATCGACTCAAATTTAGCCACAATAATGACCTAGTCTTACGAACATAATATATTATCTAAGCAGTCAAAACAACAACACTACGTAAAATTCAAAACAACATTTCAACTCCACTCGTCAAAACAGACGCGTATTTACTTTCTCTACTCAATCCAACGAATGCGACGGGTGTCAGAACAAAGCTTGCATGAAAATGGTAATCGCAATAGTATTATTGTAAAACTATAATTTTGAAATGAATCGATGTTATTGGGCAATGACTAACAATACTATATACAGCCTACGATGTGTAAATTGTAATTATTGTTGTTTGATCTTGTCTAGAAATAAAAGACCGCTATAATTTTATTATGCAAGAGTTGGGTAAGGCCATTATAACCAGCCAGTAGTGTAAAGCATAATAGCAATATGTATTTACTTCTTGTAACTTTTTTCGCTTTATTTAAAAAGCTAAAAACTTCAAGCGAGAAAAAACTGCCTAGTACATCTTCCAACAAAACAAAAACAAATACAATTTGATCACCGGTTTAAACAGTTGGTTTAACAGAAGCAAAATTGTTTTAATCATATGTTTATTTGTTTATTAAATTAAATATTCATTATTTATTAGACCGAATTTGCCGAT
>NC_052110.1:2823520-2875766 GCF_012273895.1 Zerene cesonia
ATTTTCCATAATTGCCAGTATTAAATATGAATATTAATAATTATACAATATTTGTCATAAATTTATTAAAACCTTACAAACCATACATAATTTACTTATTGAATTCACAGTCGCATCGACCTTAACTTACAACAACATGAGATCAAGAGAAATGTTGTGTAAGCGTTTAAAACATATATACACGTCACTAAATTGCAAATCACATACGATTAAGATGCACTCAGGCGCATACACACTCAATATAAATGCCGAATGTCATCGCTTTCGCGCTTTACCAGTCACGATGGTAAACCACCTCCGGAAGACAAGTATGTACTTCTGACATCAAGCAATATGCCAAAGTATGTATAGAATGAAGCTAATCATTAAAAGTAAGTTTGGTAACTTCAAAGAGAAAATTAGAATTTTAACATGTAGTTTTCTTTATATATCCTAGTTGATACTATCTATTCAAATGCACCATATAAAACAATAATTTATTCTATCTTAAAATCAAATGAGGTCAGAACACAGACACACGATGTGCAAAAATTTTATAAAATATCGAATCTATACGCACACAATGACCGGATTCAAATAGTTTTGATCATTTTAGTGGAAAATATTATCGGCATTTAAAATATCCTTACAATTTTAAAACAACACTACTTGTATACAAATTTAAACCCTCTTCCTTAAAACATACGGTCTACGAAATTGTGTTTATATAATTGCTAAGATACATGTGCATCCGTCGATGGCTTGCGCAGGTGCCGACGCACCTTGAAACTGAGATAAAAAAGGAGAAACACTTATAGCAGCTGTTGCTCAGATTTCATATGGCTGGACCAGTTTGGGAACTTATTTAAATAGATTTATATAAGCGTGAAGTTCTCGTTAGTAGGTTAGTTTACTATGATCTTTGGTAAGTACCCACTACCCATATCACACATACTATTATTAAAATATTTCTCTCACATAATGCTTGGCTATTATCATACCAAGTACCAAGAGAAATCGATTCAATAGTTTTGCGAAACAGCAACAAAGTTTTTTAATTTTGTTGTCGTTGTTTGCGTAAACAGCCTCTTTGTAGTTTTAGACAAAATTAATCGATTAACATTATTTCTAAACATTTCCCGTGCCAAGAACATAAAAAAGGCTTATTGAAAATATCGCTCCACAACGCAATTGGTCATAAAAGTGAACGACCTAGTTCTATTATGAAAATATTTAAGTTGTTAAAGAACATTCACGGTCATTTTTTTGCAGTGGCCTCGAACGAGCACGGAGGCTGTGCCAACACGCGAGTTAAAGATTCAGTCATTATTCAATACCGAAGCTAGGCTTGGGGGCATGCTAAACGAATATCTAATTATAGTGATTTTGTTAGTGTGGATTTTTTGCGACTGGCAATGTTAGTTTCAAGGAATTCTTTTTTTAACTTTATATCTAATAGGAAGTGCAATGTTTGTAATGAATTAGTAACAATGGATGAGTAATCGCGTCATTAACAAGAGAAAATTAAGACTAAATACTACAATAGATATACACAAATTATAATCGTTTAGGAAAATCATATTAAAACAATCATCATAAACTTCCACCAAAAACGCATTAATAGCAAAAGAAATTCAATCGCGCAAAAGCCGCAATCAGCGACTGAAAGCCAGAACGGAACGAAACAAAACGAATCGCTCTAGAAAGTGCATACAGTTCAGATATTAATCTACGCGACAATAGCACATCCAGACGGTTTTCCTAATACTTTCACGGTGATATTGTCACCGCAAAGTGATTTAATATCTCATAAATGTCCCACGCCTTGACCGGCGACGGCGGCCGCTGCTGCGCTGCGTTCGATACAAGGTGACAGCCTTTCAGACTCATTACCGATAATATCACGCGTTTAACGATCTGTGAAATATTATAAATGTGTAAAGCTAGAGCGATAAGCGTTAATGAGGTGCGCTTTACCATCTGGTTCGAGATTTGTTGGTAAAAACTGTAGAAAAACTAACAATCATCATCATCAGCCCATATATGTTCCCACTGTTGGGACACAGGCCTCCTATGAGGGTTGAGGCCATAATCCACCACGCTGGCCAAGTGCGGGTTGGCAGATGTCACATGTCGTCGAACTTTTAATTCTTGGACATGCCGGTTTCCTCACGATGTTTTCCTTCACCGTTTAAGCAGTGGTGATGTTATCCACATGTGCAGATAAATTGAAAAATCAATTTATTTCCTGCACGCTCGCCCGGTCTCGAACCCCGACTTATCGATTTTGAAGTCCGAGGTTCTCACCACTGAGCCACCACTGCTTGTGAGCCACCACTGCTTAGAAAAACTAACAATACTTTAGATAATTATGAATTCATACTACATTTATATTATTACAATTATTATAGTGTCCCAAGCCAACTCATTCTAACTCGAAGCTTGAGTGTTACTAGAAAATGTTTATTCAAGACTTCATACAATATGCTAAATTTTTATCACTTTTAACTAAATCCTTCGAAAATTTTTTATGCAAGTTATTTATGCAAACGCTGCATGTATGATTATTGTAGATTGTAGTGGAGATTGTACCTTTCTATAAATATGATAATACAAGGTATCTGAAATTTCGTTACGTTTTCTAGTTTATCACCGGCTTTATTATGTAAAACCATTCAAGACTACAGTATCCCGTTAAAACTTTACCAATATTATAAAATAAACTTTCACGCAATATCCTAGCGACCTTTATGTAAATTAGCTTGTTAAATTCGCTTTCTATAAACTGATAAATTGAAGGACGCAAATTCTATTCTAATACATACAACTTTACCGCGAGGTTAGTATCGTACATCTTCAATAAAACAATCGATAAATATCAATCATAATAAACCACATGTCATTAAGTATGTACGAACGCTAAAAGGCTACAATCAATTCATCATGTCTGACATATTATTAATAATCAATCAATTACGAGACGAGTTATTATATGGTCTTCAGCAGTGTCAAAGATATGAGAGAAAGTGTTAAATTGGTTCAGATATATGGACAGATATATGTCATCACACAGGAATTATCTCCGTGTAAACTGCCAGCAATGAACCAATCACAAAGCTGATAAATCATAAAAAATATATATGACTCATGCCCATACCGAAATGTTGACCAATATTATTGTTCTATTTTGTGAATCTTTGAAGTAATAGTAAATAAAGGACCAATATTTATGTACGATCATTGCATTATGCATTTGTTCTTTGTAGTGACACGAGTAATCGCTTGTCCAACCTTTACATAAACACAAATTTAAATACACCACGCCACTATACCATAATGCCCTCTGAAAAGTAAGTCACTGAACATGGACAGAACGACATTAACATTTTTGTTTCTTCCATGTTCTCCCCCTGCATACCAGTTATATTAGTTTACCTTCGAGAAGGATATGAGTCTTTATAGAAAAAAATCCAAGAACCTTGTATTTTGACACAAAATAATGTGTAAACGATAAGTTTAAAAGACATTATTGCAAAAACGACCCAAATACAAGAGTGCATAAAATGCCAGACACGAAACAATACTCATTACGAAATCCTTGTAAAACATACATCACAGCGCGTTGTTACGCTCTGCCTTCCGTCCCAGAGGTCCGTTCCACAGCATACACAGCACACCCACACTTTTCACTTACATTCAACAAGTCGACATGACATTTGAATGGGCGAGGTTGAAGTTCAATCGCACCACTCATAACATCGAGTGTGAGTGATAACCGTTACTGTTAGTGACGCAATAAATATGATTCGATTACTTAATATATTTTTATAACACTCTCTCCGCGGTGTCTTATCCGATGTAGGTACGATGATCGATCGGCTATTGCATTTTGTTTTCGATTCTTTCATAATAAGCACAAACAATTACAACATCTCATCCCATTTCGTTTATAATTGTACATTGATTGATCGAGCTTAACCTTAATATCGAAATTATTGATCACTCACTTACTCACATTCACTACTTACCATCCTATTAATTCGTTTAGGTATGTAATTTAAAACTACACTTAAATATATATACAATCACATAGAAAATCAAGAAGTGGTGGAAATTGAATACTAATGATAAAAATTTAATAATAATAATAAATGCTATATAACAGAAACAGGTATCAAAGGAATTGATGAAATACTAGATTTCTTCGAATTATTCTGAACACATGAAGCTGTTTCGTTTCTAGACAGATCCATTAAAATCTAAACACAGGCTTAGAGCATAGCCTATTCTTATCTATATTCCAGTTAATTACTCCTTCGTTCAAACAATTAGAAGCAAATATAAACGAGTAATATCCACCGAGATTTATGAATGCGCGTTGCAGCCAGACGTCCAATAAAATGTTTGTTTTATCGTCTAGTGACATTGGCTTTCCTCTTCTCTTATTAATTAATAAATTCCGAGATATAATAGAATGATAAACTGCCAATATTTCAATAAGAAAGAGAAAGCCACGAGGCGGTGGCTTTTAGTTTCAATAAAGTCAAGAGTCACCTGACCAGAACCCGTGGGGTATTTTTCAATCATTTACATGATAAATTTCATACTTACTTACCTACCATATACTACTACTTATTGTGGAAGTTATAAGAAATGTTTTAAACTTGACGTTCAACTGTTCCGTTCCTTCAAGTTTTATTTGTGTGAAAACTGAACCGACTTCATAACTTTTTAGATTAAAATTTACAAAGTTAGATAAATAGAAATAAGATGATTGGTGAATTAAATGGACAGAGCGCATAAATTATTTCCACTTCCTACATCTAAATCATTGTATTATATAGTTAAATTTGTGTCGATAACTTACTTCTCAAGTATCCATAACGTACATTTACGTCGGAATGAAATCATTAAATAGCTGGCTATTATTTTATGTAAAGCGAATGCACTTTACGTTCTATCGCCCAAGTCGTTATATATTCCACAAATGACCTTGTCACGGAGCGACACTAAAATGTGCTTTATGATATTATGCGTAAACACCAGTCCACTTTCACCCCTTTAAAATACAGCGACTTTCCAATCTTAACAAGAATACCTTAAAATGTCGCAAGTTATGTACTAAACCTTGTTATCATAAAAATATAGCCCTCATCTAATATGAGTGAAAAATTCGTAACGAGTTAGGTACCGTTGCATACTACATGGGCTGTGCTAGTCTGGTATAACGTATTGAATAGAAGTACGTGATTATTTTTTTAGTCATCAGTAATTTTTATTTAAATAAAGTCTACATTAATATCATAGAGGAATAGTTGTGTGTGTTGCTAAAACTACTGGACTAAGTTTGGACCGGGAAAGTTTCCGGAGCTTATTAAAACACTAAGAAATGCTTTTAATGACATAGGCAATATTTCATTCTGCTGCTTCATTCTGCTGCTCACCGGACTGAGCCGGGACGGGTGCCTTGTAACTAATAATTATGAGATCATCTCGTCATACAAATATTAGCAATAACTTTAAAGCATAACAAAAATGTCTAAACCACTTCCAACATTAACTTTGCGTTAGCGTGAAACGAGCAGCGGAATCGAAAAATGTTGAGACAATGCGCAAAAAACGCGTGAGAATTGAAGTAGGTAACCGAAGCGTCTTCGTCCTATTCGCGAGTATTATTACGTTCTGCTTCTATGCCAGTGAGTAATCGTTGTTCGTCATCGCCACTAAAATACCACAACGTTTCAATATAGCCAAGTGTTAAGTTGAGTTCGGTAAATAAAAAGAATACTCCATAATATTGGCACATTTCCAGCGGCCTTGATCCGCTTAGGGAATAGTTAGTCCAGGCGGCAACTTACGCGTTCCACTTACGTTTCTGCAAAGAATTATTCCATGTATCGATTTATATTACACAAACTAATTCATTTTATAATATCCGAGATTGCAGGGAGGCAGGCTATAGAAAACCTTTACGCCACGTCGTTATTATACGAGTAGGTGGCCAAAGTGATTTACACAACTTTTTATACCTATTATATTCATTGATTGATGGTTTCGATAATAATTGGAACATGGAGAAGTTCAAAGGCAAGATCGATTTTAAATAATAATGGTTTCCCAATACTTGTGAGAGAGTAGACACATAATATTAAGTAATTTGGTAAATTAATATATAATGATAATAAACAATAATTTATTTACCAAAAAATATTGTAACATACAGATTAAGATCAAGAAGAACAGAAAATGTCCATGTTCATTCATTTAATGTATGAAAGTATTAGAGGCATGTTTTTAAAGCTGCATTAATATAAATTTTAAAGCTACATAATATATACGTATAGGGAAAAAAAACTTATTATAAGTTTCTTCTACTTCTTTATAATAAAAAGCATGTACAACATTAAATTCCTTCATCAAACAATGCATAGTCGTTAGTACAAAAAACTATGCCTGTAGACTTCTAATATTAATTTCAGACATCATCTGAATATTCTCTGACCGAACGGTAACCCACCTAACCAATAGGAACGCAAACGATATATACATAATTGAGATATAAATAAATATATTTCCGAGATGTTCACGTGTTCATAACATAGGAATTGGGTCAACTGGACCGCGTGAGAGAATTCCTACAAGAAGCTGCCGAACGCCGATACGTGAACGATCTTAAAATATAACCTAAAGTTCATCTTGCATCACACACCCGGTAATAAACTATTGTTGATATTTCGAGATATCTTCCAACCTTGATTTGATGGACTGTGGGTTACGAGACGTTAACTGCGGCCACTTTGGAAGGGACAATGAATTATTTACAGACGTTGGCTAGTGTTGACATCGATATGTTTTGCGGGTGTGAATTTTATCCAATCTTTTAATAGGCTAAACTCCGCTGGTTCGCAGACGAATTTCAACAAAGCACCCATGGCCCTTCATTAAAGCGGATCGACGGAACGTAGGGGGGCTTTAGTTTATATGAATCCGCAAATGAAATGAAATACAAGTTTTTCCCAAAAAAAAATCTGCCGAAAAAATAAAATGTGAATCTACATTAATTTCCTTTTTTTCGTATGTAACATGATGTAACGAAATTAGAGATTTGTATTCAACTATCCATCTACATGCAAAAGAAATAAGGTGTAAATAATAATAAGACTTCCCCAATTAACCGTGACGATTCATAATTCCTATATAATTGAATAATACCCCAAAAAAACACAAAAATTCAATCATAAAGCCCAATTATGACGCAACTGTGACAAACTATGACATCTTGAATACAGTTTATGCAACGAAGTTCCATTGAAGAGGCGCAATAACTCGCCACTGTTAAATCTATTATTTTTAACACAAGCTTCTTACTTAGCGTTGCGTAATGACTTTCGCCGTATTTTGATTGAATGTCATAGTAACGTTAATAATATGATGACGAATCAAACCGTAATTAGCGGTTGACAGCGAAATTGTGAATAATACGATCAATGGACATCAATGCTACTGTGCCATAATCCGTATGGTAATGATGATAAATAGTCAGACTTATGTAACGATTCAATTATTATTATAAGTACTATATGTATTCAAATAATTAATTCAATCCCTTCGAATTCTATAATAGTAATGCAACAAAATCACCGTTACATTTATATAACTAACCTAATAACCTGATATAATATACTAGCTGCGCCCCGCGGTTTTACCCGCCATAAGTCCGTATCCCGTAGGAATATCGGGATAATTAGTCTACGTGCCAAATTTCATTGCAATCGGTTCAGTAGTTTTTGCGTGAAAGAGCAACAAACACACACACATCCTTACAAACTTTCTCATTTATAATATTAGTAGGAAGTAGGATAGGATAATAGGAGGGATTTATAATATTCATCTTAGATGAGAATGGATAATTGGATTTGGAAAACCTTATAGATCTATAAATGTTGCTCCTAAAGCTTCAATAATATAATAAATAATTACACATCCAATTCATCTAATAACGCTTCAACATTTAGAACAGCCAATTTCAACAAGCAAACCTAACCTAAAATCAACACGTCTATTATAATTGTTTAGAGTTAAACAAAAATTGGGTGTAGCAATGAGCAATTGTTACGAAAGAATAACTCAAATAATAATTGGACATACAGTTATAATTAATAATTAATTACATCTGACGTTACCTTATACGTTATACACAGCAATGATCGATCTTACCTGTGAACAAGAAAATGTGCTATTAGAAAAAATAAACTACGATAACATGACAAATAATTCGTAAAAAAATAATTAATATGTTAGAACAATATCTAATATATCTTATTGATATGAGATTATTTGATGGGATTATTTGAGTTCTTATCAAAGCTGTAATCGTAATATTTATTAAATCTGTTATATTTATGATACATACTAGTTTTCGCTTACCCCTGTAGACAAAGAAAAAATAGATAGTCTGGGTCTTTCCTGGTACAGTTACCGTTACAGTGAATTTTACGGGATAAAAATTATGTGATCACCTTTCTCAGGACTCAAACTATCTTAGTACCCAAATTTGATCTAAATCGGTTTAGTGGTTTAGGCGTGAAGAAAATACAGACATACAGACAGAAAGATAGACATAATAGAAAGATAGATAGAAAGGTAACATTTTAATATTAGTAGGGATAAATAGACCACTCTTAGGCAAATGTACAAATGTTACAGAATTCGCCTACCTATTTCCTTTTTTATAGTTCTCTAAAAGTCTATACTATTTTATCCCTATGTTGTTATTTGATTACATACGTACAAAAAGTTGTTTAAGACGATAAAAAGTTTGTATCAAATATTAAAAATATAGGCACGAAATTGAAATATTTACAAACACTAATCTCCAATCGTTACACCATTTGAGAGCCAAGATGTCAGCATGTGTCATCCCCGAAAATAGTGTGACCGTTATAATTCGGCGTCAAATAATAATACGAGGCGTGAACTCTCCAGATGTCCTCCCTCCCCCAGCGGCGCACGATGTTTGTTATCATTACGAAGCGCAATGTTTATTCGATACAATTTCAATTGGTGGGAGATATAATTGCATGGGAATCGTTTCATATTGGGTAAAATTAACACATGCGTGGGCCGGTATTAACTTTTAAAGTGAGAGTATCGGTACTAAAAATGTTATTATACATCGAGTAGCAACTCGAAACGAGCCGATAGGGACAATATTATATTTTCTTGTGTTTGATTTTACGCGAGTATTATACATTTAGAAATTAAAGACTTTTTACCGGATTGTAAACGCGATTTATCTTCTATATATATAAAATTCTCGTGTCACAGTTTTCGTTGCCATACTCCTCCGAAACGGCTTGACCGATTCCTCTGAAATTTGGTAAGCATATTGGGTAGGTCTGAGAATCGGCCAACATCTATTTTTTATCCCGATATTCCTACGGGATACGGACTTACGCGGGTGAAACCGCGGGGCGCAGCTAGTATATTATATTATTTACCCGACGTTTCGAACACTTTACAGCGAGCGTGGTGGGAGTCTCCCCGTGACCGCTCTCACTCCTTTAAAAGGTATTACATTTCTTCTATTATTTTAACTAAGAAAACAGCTAAATTGAAACTAGAACAGATTTCTAGTTTGAAAAATGTTATATATACATATATATTAAAATAAACGAAAGACGAATGTTTTGAAAACTAATTCTTGAAAAAGTAAAGTAACCAACAACGCTACGTAAATACATCGTAGGATAACGTGTTGTCGAAATTCCAAAACTAACATTCCTATCACGATAATCGATCGTTCCATATAATTCCCCGATGCAATAATGCAAAGCCTCATGACCTGCGCGCGTCCAATATTATCATATCAACGCTTATCAGTCGCAATCGGTACTTGAGCACGTCCTGATAGTGTCAGACGGCAGCCGCTGAGACCTAAAAATACTGGTGATATCATGTGGGAATTAAATTGTTTCCGATGGTAACTTTTTACTCTATGTGAGACTTTTTGTCTACAATTGTGTTTTCGGTTCTCTTAACTACTTACATACTGCTGTAATATGGTTGCATTAAGAGTGAAAATCTGCGCTATTTATCCAATGTTCGAATGATATAATTATTATGATTATAGTTATAAATAACAAATTGAAATATATCAGTTTTGTTCTATCACAAACATTCGTCAGATAAAAACAGAGCTTTAATATGATGTAAGTAAATGTCGAAGCCAAAAGGAAATTTCTCGTTTTGAAGTAGGATACAATTAGGCAAGTAAAATCTCACTTAGTAGGTATATGGACTCATAGTTTTTAAAATTTATTAATTCTCTGACTGCATCGCACATGTCACGCCAGTTTACATACGGTCGCATGTAATAACCCACACTCATACGATCCGAACCGATAACACCATAAGCGGGATTCCATGAGAAAGCAAAAGAATGGCGGGCACCGGAACAGGAAAAAAAAGAAAGTGCAATAATGGCATTTTTGTTTAATTAATTCAGCCTCGAGCGGATTTAAACAAATTCGACACACACAGCAATCGTGCAACCTTCAACATCGAATAAGATTAACTCTATAGTCTATACTATACCTCGTTTCGAAGTTATTACACGTCAGTTCTAATTTGATGTCGGTAAAGAAAAACATTGATTGCCTTGTTGAGTTTGATTTATGTGTGCGTTGATCTAGATATACGAGCTAATAGCACGCTTCCTATGCGGTGTAAAGCGGTGACCTTTGCAGGACCACCTCTAATATCATCGACATAGTTTTATATGGCTTTTAATAGCCAAGTTGAGGCATAAATCGAAATATTAACGAGGCAAAACTAAATAAATTGTTATCGAGTATCAATTTTGATTGGAAGTAGATGCCATTATTTTCTATAAAGCTATAAAAGTTGCTTTATACATATTATGGTTTTGTGTTCCATTAAACATGAGTACTTTATACTGTTAAATCTCCTTGAGTTTGAAACATTTACGTTATTACTATTTGAATAGAATAATAATTTGCTTTTTAATTTCTTTACTGTAAATTTTACACATTCGCACAATTTTATACACATACACAATGAATAACTGTGACACCAGCCAGTGTTTGACCTGAACAAATCCCGTTGTAACCTCTTATCAAAGTTATTAAACAACACAATGAGATGGCATAGATTTAAGGGAACACTTCATTATTTCCTCATAAACTTATCTTTTAGTACTGTATTGAATAAGTTAAAGATATGAGTGATAGCTTAAAACGAGCTCATACCCTACCAAGCCCAAAATATACATAACACAAATATTATAAATGTGCAAGTTTGTTTGTTTGGATGTTTGTCAGCCACGCTGGAACTGCTAAACGGATTTTTATGCCGATTAAATGCTCCCGGCGGAGCTGGGACTAGCGTTAGTGATAGATAAATATATTTTGATTGCCTCATTAGGACACTAGTTAGCGCATGAGCGTTACAAACAAGTGATCTTGAGTTCAATGCCCTCGATGGAGATTTGTAAAGCCTCTGTCTGACAGATATAAGTTTAGTCACCTACTTGCGTCGAACGGTTTGTCTATATGTGATATTCCATAACCAAACCATCAGTCAACCAATATATGAATAACTAGGAGCTCGTCCCGGCTCCGCCCGTACATCAGGATTCCTGTTTTATCCCAAGTGAGCATTTAATCGGGATGAAAAGTATCCTATCACCCAAGTCAGCTCATACCCTGTCTGTATACCATCAAAATCCGTTCAGTAGATTCAACATGATTGACGGACAAACATCCAAACAAACAAACATTCACATTTATAATATTATAGTGTGATAAAAAAAAGAACAGGTATTTAGCACAATTGCACAGAGACACCACATTGATTTTACTGTTTCGAAGAAGTTATGTAAATGTGTAAATAAATGTCACACGTCAAACATTAGGTACTAATACTAAACGAATGATGTCCATACATTGCGGTGTTATGCAATTAACACAATGTCAGATTAGCTGAGTCCAGTCACGTATCCGATCGGAACAAAATAAAATGCAAAGACATGCTTACATTCGCGTTTTTATGTTTTTTTTTTTTTTATAATCGATAAGCCGCCGTTATCTAAAGTGGAGCATCGCCTACATATAAAAAATCAATAATTTGATAAGATAATTATTATAAGGGGCCCGTTACATTTTATATATGTTTTTGGCATATATTTTATCGAATATATACCAAAAAATTATTTTCTTATTAGTTATTTTTTCACGGGGTAACCTATCAGTGTCTAAAATAAATGGCCGTGTGTGTTAATAGGTTTTTCTTAAGATTAAGTGACGGATGACACCAATTATTTATTTATTTATATCAAACTATCTATGGGTAACTACAAGTCATAAAATTAATTCCATTTTTGACTAACTTCAGTTTGGCCTTTACCTGAATAGCTGTTTATTAATTCGCGAAAGCCACAATCCGAGTTGAAACGGTAAACAGTTGCAATGAGTAAGAGGAATCTAAAATAGACACAATAATGTTTAAACTGCATCCTGTTAGTGCCGTAAACGGGTCACCGACTGTTATAGTAAACGATTTATACAAAGGTTCAACGCTACACCGAGCCAACCAGTATTCACTGGTTTATGTTACAACTTACGGGGAACATTATTGCTACAAAAAACGAGACGCCAATCGAAGGAATTGTCACATGTAGTTTATAGTCTATATATTAATTGGGAATAAGTCGTCTTCTCATATAATTTATAAAAGTTTTACCACAACACGTGCAGTGCAGGACAAGCAAAGTGTGGGTGAAAAGTTAGCATGAAAAGATGGACCAAAGGGATTTTAGTGTAGTAAGTTATATTCAAAACAAATCATACATTATTTAACACCACAGCGCAAAGTGCAAAACGAATTAAAACAAAAGCACTCATCCTACAACATGTGCCCATATTTTTTATGACTAACAGCGAGCTACGAGCACGATCAGCGAGTACATTTGTATCCATTTCTGTCGAGCAATTACGTGCAGTAGTGGCCGATACATTACTATATGGCAACGTTTAACGTCATTACGTCATTAGAGAGACCCGGCGCCGATTTTTTATAACAAGCCTTAATGCCACATGGCGTAAAATTATAGAACACTCGGCATATGTACAACAGTAATTTTATAATGGCTATGAACGAGGTATATAAAAACAAATATTTCTTTTTACTTCATATATTTAAACGTTAAAAGGAACAAGAATTGCTTTTATATTGATTAGAAAACATTCATTATGATGAAATGTGTGATGTTTATTTTGCATTTACGGATCCAGACAGTCTGTCAATAACGTATTTATTACGTAACTTGTTATTTGTACAGTCAAACAATACAATTCTTAAATGTTTACTCACTGTAGTTTTTACACAGAACCGTTTAGTTTGCAGTACTTCAAAATATAATTACATACAAAAACATCTTTTCCTTGACAATACTACTACATTAGACTCCAAACACCAAGGAGCAAGGGCACACAGTCTAGCTACATTAAAAATAGACTCGGGCCAGGTGAGTTTTTTATAAAGAGCGTTCCAAGAAAGGAAACAACTTGTACGCTTCGGCCCATTAACACTTCCTCCGGGGAGCGTCGCCGGCGTCAACTTCTGGTTACATCACGCGGAAACTTCCAAAATTGAATTATTCTTTGATGTTATCTGTGCCTGAGGTGTGACGTCACGCGCGCGCTTTGAATAAAAGGCGAATAAGATCGAGTTTGCATTCAGAAGCAACTAAATAAGACCTATGAATATAAATTAAATAACATCGCTTATTTATCATACATTAATTAAGAATTACATATCAGTGGAATGCATGTGAGTAAATTATTCGGGTGACTGATAAGATTATGAAATTTATACAATTCTGCAATGAAATTCGCTTATTATTAAAGACACCTATATAACGAATACACCTAGATCACATTAAATAAAGTTTTTTTCTTAAAAACAGATATATTTGAAAATAGTCTCGTAAAATTTATACGTATTTCGTACAAACCTTTTAAGTTTATTACGGTTTTCAGGATCAATGACCACGGCCACTGGCTATCCCTTAGGTACTTTATGTGACTTTTGCACGCTAATATTTAGTTCTAACATCTAAGTCTGATTAATTAATTAGTTTTTATGAGTCACAAAAACAGTTATAGTTTCTAAACATTTCAAAACTATTTTTACACAGAAACATGGCCATTTGTGGAAAAAAATTTCATTAAATTTAAGACCAAGAGGAATTAATCGACTGTAAGTTAGTACCATAAAAAATCAAATATGTTGTGAATAATAAATAATGTTCGGTGAAGGTTGAATGATAAATTAAAAAAGTTTTTCAAGAGAATACAGTCCGATAGATGTTATTACCTATTATACTAACTAAAACTTTACTCCAAGACTCAAAGACATGGATATTATTCGTACAAAACTTAGTAATTCTATCGTTTTTGTTAACATTAAGTAAACGTGATACATTCGAATGTGTGGATATTCAAAACAATGCAATTAATATTGCCTTGAGAGCAATTATAAAGCAATGAATTCAGATTACCGTTCCGATAATGTAACTACAGGTGATAATTTGACTTGAATATTAATGAGGAATAACGTTCGTACATTGTGTGGGGAACCGACTGAGTGTTGTGATCCAAGTTACATTAACTATATACGAGTATTCTGTTTATATATTGTTTTGGTTGTATAAAAATACCACGCTAAATATGAACTGTTTGAGTTAAAAGAAGCTCTTAATCTTTAATATATGAAATATCCAATGGACTTCTACAGTTTTCTTTATGTTAATTAAAAAAAAAACAATGGTCACTAATAGATAACATACCTACCTATCTAAGATCAAAAATTTCTGGAACTTTTTAAGTTTTTAATTTACATCAACATAATCGGGCTACCTTATTACTACATAATGGCAAAATTACAGCACATAATAACGTTCCTAGACCATCGAAAACAATCGTAGGCGTTTAGGATGTATTTAAATAAGTACCAACGTGTGAGCGAACGCACCAATCGGGAAGTACCCTATTTCACTAATAAAAGGAATTCACAATTTCTAAATGGGCCGGTTGGACTAGATTTGTAAACCTTTCATAAATCGTATGGCGCTACGTGTACCGAGCTCCATTCTTACGGTAACCCAATTCATACTATCAATAAATCAATACTGGTTCAGTTGAATAAATAAACAATATGTGAAGCTATTCTCATATCTATTTGTATGGGATATTGGTCGAGTCTCTCGATGGAAATTAATGGATAGAACCACTTAAATATCTCACAATTAGACCTTAACTTAAAATCTTTTGATGTATGACAGTAATTAACACCTAATTGTTTTTTTTTGTATTACCTAATATAACACATATGATATTTAATATTAATATAGCAATAAAAAAGGCAGGAAAATAAATGTTTTACGATACGAAATATGTACAAATATCATGTGTAACGAATTACGACGCGAGTCAAGTCAGTTGAGTCAGCTTCATTTGTATATAATCCGTAAACAAGGTCCTTTGGAACTCTTGGTATTTTGTTTTGTAAATGCTTACAACGAATAACAATACGATATGATTACAGTACGATAAATACACAGTATATATATATATCACGATTAGATGGCGAATTTACATGAATAAGTGACTCGGTTAAATCGCATGATAAAGTATTCGAAAAAATTAAAGAAAAATGCAGCTCACATCGAGTTCCACATCTCCACAGTAGATTGGCGTGAAATAGTAGCATGTGAGAACTACTATATTATAATCGGTGAGTACAGGAGCCGGAGGCCCTTCCCAATCTATTATTATACCTATTCCTGTCAACTTTACTCTTATCTCTTAAAAGCAAAACTACACATTTACAGAAGACCTACTTCTGTTCATGAGCGGTGATGATCGCTTACCACCCGATTTGTAGGTACCCCTAGTCCGATTGCCCACTCTACACAAAAAATAATTTCCATCTTTCAATACTGATAATAATTTCTATTATGAAGTGAATTTTGGCAGTCACGTTTTGCGTCCTTTAACTTTACATTACATTTGAGCACTGACATTCATAATTAGGTACTACCTAGTAATAATAGATTCCCACAACGCCATCGGTCTATCCCTTGCATCCCAAACTTCCTTCGCTTGTATCGCGTAAAGTTGCGTGACGACTCGCCACGCCTTCATCAGAAGCATATACGAGCACGCCACATACAAACAAATGTGATTGTACCATAAAATGGTCTGAAATACGCATGAATATAGCCGGCATGTAGTTTTATGATGCACTAAACTATGAGAGGCAATGTTGGGTCCGTGCGTTCCAGTATAAAATTCTCGAGGTGCGAAATTATTATTCTGAGCTCATAAGCGTTGTACGTAAAAGTGTACACCTAGGTATAAATATCTACACTAATCTAACTGTACACCTAGGTATATATATCTTAATCAAAAATACACCTAATCTATAGAGATTCGAAAAATAACCTGAGTCCTATTAATTTAAAAACGTAATAACCACAAAATTATACAATTGCCTTTGTGAAATTGTGATCACGTCTACAGTTTAAAATGTACTATAAAAGTGTTCGTTTCCAAGTGCTTTCGACTACACAGGGCTGCCGTACATCTCGTTCTGTATTCGTCGCGCGTTCTCAGAACATAATGAGAATGTGTGAAATAATAAACAACTACAAAGTAAGTGAAAAGTCTTTGAAATTTTTCAATATACCACCACAGAACAGAGAAGTATAAATCATCAAAAACAAAGATATTAGTGGTTACCATTTACTATTGTTGGTATTTTATGGAAGATTTAAATATATTGATATTTCGCATCATTTTCTATGCTGAATTGTATTCTTATAACAAGTCGTGTATATATATAACATTACAGGCTTAAGGTTTCAAAGTATTCCATGCTAATTTGAATTACGAGTCCAGTTATGTAGAGGTTAAGCCATAACAAACAAGCAACCAAACTCAGTAACAGATAATTATGCGTATTTGGCCCTCTTTTCCTGTTTACAATATCTCAGTAAACATTTCAGCATTCATGGCAGCCCTAGCGCTGCAAGAAATACAGTGACCTGTCACAAAGTACAATTCATTCCTCTATAGTGGTGAACGATTTGAAAGGAACTATTATTTTCTGATTTCAGAGGGTGCAGGCCCTTATATAGGGCAGGGAGCGGTCGTTGACATTACATGCTTAATAGACTCGTTATATTCAAAGCTTTTTACTGTACGGACATCTAAATTAAGTCTATTAAGTCTATGATATATGATATATATAATTAAATCTATGAACTTTTTTTTGATGATTTCCTTAGATTTCTCTCTCAAGACTAAAAACGTCTAAATAAAATAGCTAGAAAGAAGAATTTCATGCACTTCAACTAAAAAGTTAAAAAACAAACTACTTAAAAAGCGATTCTTTAACGACTTATTTGCCGTACTTGTGTACTTCTAGCAGATGTTGGAACAAATTGTGGTTCGACAATTAGTGTTTTTCCATAAAATCTTATCAACGCGACAGATACGGATGCAAATAAATTATCGTAATTAATCAACACAGAAGCGAACTATAATTCGATTCTATATAAATAACGATCGGATTGAAGCATTAATAGCGAAAGTGTTGATTTACAAGACCTGATCAATAAGTCAATGTGACGATGTGATCGGTGATAAACAAGTGGCTTGTTTCATTCGAAGCACCGTTATTTCATCAGTTATAGTATTACAGTTACATTATAATTTTGTAATTCAAGACATTTGCAAGAAAATTGCTTTTTTCACGCCTCGTCTAAAGAAATACAGTTGAACGAATTACGAATATAATGCAAGAGACACAGACGACTCTTAAGATGATTAAATTTATAAGAAAAGAATTTCAAGAATGAGAATAATAGATTATCATGAATAATTAATCTACACATGCCCATATCTCAGATGATGGAGAAATATAAGTAAGGTACAAAGAAAATAATCCCAACTATACGTAGAATTTTTTTGTATTTGGTAGTCGAGCACGCTTCGGCACGAATTGGGCCAGCTCGCACCGGGGAAGTACCACACCCCCACAGGAGACCGGCGTGAAATAGCATTCTGCTGTGTTTCGTTCGGTGAGTGGGGAAGCCGGAGGCCCATATTCTTTTCCTTCCCCTTCCCAGTCCTTTCTTTATTCCTTTATCCTAATCCTTTCTTAATCCCTTCCCAATTTAAAGTCGGCAATCCATTTGTAGAGGCGTAAGGTCTGCGTAATATATTCCGCAAAAGACAGGAACACTATAATCCCATATAAAAAGCGATTATCAATTACGCAAATGCATATACATAATTCATTTATGTACATGATAATTGGAATAGTATTTCTTTGTCTTCCTAAGTCTGATTATTTCTTCGAGACAAAGGGCACGTAGGCGTTACATTCAAAACCGTTTGTAATCATACATACGGGGACACTCTATTTATAGAACTTTTAAGTCTTCGTTCTGACAAAGTAATACCATATTAGGAATATGAATGATGTAGCATATAACCTGCAAAATGATTAAACAAAAGTGAAATGCATGCAAGAGCTTGAAAGGAATACATATATGAAATACTAACGTGCACACACAAAATTTATTTAGATTCTTCAACAAATTTTAATGAATGATATTTTAGGTCAACTCAAAAAAAAAAAAACACAAATCTCGCATATTCAAAAACAGAATCAAAATTTTTCCATTGAAATAATTCCCAAAAGTCACCCTCAAATAAAGATAGAAATAGAGCTGAGAACATAACTAATTGACGAATCGAAGGACACACACAAAGTTCCGGTGCTATTGTTGTCTACGTGATCCTCCATTCATTTCATTGTTAAGTTTTTAGAATTTTTTTAAATATTATATTAAGCTTTATACTTAGACTTTGTAGGGACACTTTTCGTACGTTAAGATTATATTTAGTGCCAATTTATATTATCCATATGCAACTATTGATGATCAAGAAACAAATATCTTTAAAAAATTAGTTAGTAGTTTTCTTTTAACTTAGTAAAAGTGAAGTTCTATATTGTTATAGATATTGAATATAGAAATATTAAGATATCTTTCTAGTATTCGCTATATACACAATGCGGAGGACGAACAATATCTTAGAATGATATTTTAGAAGAATATAATTCATGAAATGTCTGCAGTGTATTTCTTTTTATGGTTCAAATAAACTTATTTTTATTTTTTTTATTATTATTTATTATATCTTGGACCGAGCTAGGAGTGTAATCCCTTAGTTCTACTAAGATATAATCGCTTGAATTAACTATAGCAAATACTTTTTTTGATTTATAGGCATTAACACATATCTTTCGACAAAGTTTTAGATAAAAATAGAAGCGGAAGAAACAAAACAGAATTGTACTAGTAACCTACAATAATCACAGCGGAATGTCAATAATCATTTATTTATCGTACAGCAGATTATTTTAATACCCACTACATTGTAAACTAGGCCGTATTACAACGGCTATGAAACTAGAATCGTTTGCATGTGCAACACATAATGTTAGACGTAATCCCCACATGGCGCGTTGCGTGATTTTCATTCACTGAGAATAATTCATGCGGTCGCTTTCTTCAGAACAATGAATTCTTCACCGAGTTTACTAGAACATTTTGAATGTGGTCATAAAAATATTTTAATGGGTTAAGGTATTATTTCTGAAATTTTGCCTAAAAAGTTTCCTTTTATAGCCAAACTAGTTATCCACCCGCGGCTTCGCCTGAGTGGAATTCGGTTATATCGCGCGATATGGTATGGAGAAGCCTATAGTCTTTCCCGAAGTCTAGACTATTTGTTAAGTGGTTTAATTATAAAATGAAATATTTGTTTTAATAATAAACATGAAATTCTTTATGTTTAAAAAGGACTGAAAAAATGGTTTGCTACTTTATGAAAAGTAACATTATAACCCGACAACAATTAACTCAACATTCTTCAAACAACCAAAAAAAGACATTACCTGCATCCTATATACTTAATTAAGTGATTTACAACTTTCCATATTCTCGAGCTGGTCGAAAATTTCCAAGAATATTTAAAGAATCCACACCATTAAAGAGTTTCCGCAGCATCAAAAGCGAATTTCGGAAATGAAGACGTAAAAAAAAAATATAACTTTCGCTTTAGAACCGTCTATTAATATTATGGTAAAAAAAAATATGTAAATATGTGAAGACGAAAATAGTGGCAATTATGAAATGTTTTAAGAACCTAGACTCTATTTTCCGCTAGCAATTAATATTTTGGATTTCATCACATTCTGAATATGTTTGCTATGTACATGTAAATCGAGTATGTGCCAGTTTAAACGAATCCTTTCTCATGGAATATTAAAAGGGGTCAAAAGTGCTTTGTATATTTTCTTTAAATACCTTTCCACTTTGCAAACAAAGTATAAGGTAATATTAAAAACCAACAATATTTGTTTAAGCCTGTGTCTTCGTGTAACACCTACATATATTAATAAGTACTTTTCGACGATACCTACAAACCGTATAATTTAAATTAAGTTTTAACTCGGCATTTCATTATGTAGACACATTTCAGACGTACGTAACTTAGAACAGGGTATATTAATAATAAATAATACCTAATTATATGCTACTTTATAATAACTAATCAACGGGGAAAAACGCAATCAACGTCATTCCCATTTTGCCTCGTAATTGGGTGAGTCTTCAACACCACAGTTTCCTTAACGAGTTATTTTGTCCACCGATATGGATGGTGAACGACCTGCCGGCGCAGCGTCATCATTGTCTCAACATTTTTTTTTATTATATAAATAAATTTAACAATTTAATTATATAAAATATGTGTACAGAAATATCATATCATTCTCATATACTTATAACGATTACAATTTTAATAAATATTGTTGTTTTAAGACCGATAAAGAGCAATCATGCCATCAGCAATCAGCTAATCGTAAGCAAAATGTACCTATTGTCTTTTTGAAGCTTATTTATATTTACTTTTTTTCGATCTATTTACACACTTACATGCAAAGCTAGCGTATATTTATATTCTTTATGCACGGTTCAATTCGAGCCGCTTCAATTTCCAATCATTTTATTCGATCATGTTATCCAGTTTTTTATATAAAACGTACCTAACTATTGAAAAACATAATTTTTCAATCTTATTGAATTTTCCAATCTACGTCAATCGACATCTACAAAGGAAAGCTTCCACCAAAACAAATTGACCATCATCATTAAACCACGTTTCGTACTGCGTTCCGTATTTAGTCCCGCATTTACTGAACGAAGGGGGGACGTGCGGGCGCCGGGCTGGGCACACGTGCGCCGCCCGCTTCCGTTCCTCTGTTTAGACTTTAGACGAGTCTCGTGTTAAACTTTGTTTTAATGTAGATCAGTTTCACAATATTTAACCAGCCGCTATCATGTGTGTATGGCGAAAGCTATGTGATGTGCGTATAAAATTACCATCCAGTTGTTGTTGTTCTTGGGAGGAGATCTTATAAATAAGCATCGCAAATTCTCCACAAAAGATATACCTTTTGTATGACAGGCAAATAATATAACATTCATCAAAACATCCCAATAAAGTTGTATAATAATATTAAATAACAATCGATTTTAAAATTGAATTCAAAAAGCTCATCTCAATATTATTACGTTAATTAAATCTTCTATGTACACCATTAATTTACACAAATTGGTGCATAATTTTATAATCAATTACTCTTAAGACGTACGTATTTTTATTTAGATATTTTAACAAACATCAATTGGTATTGCTCGATCTAAACACATTTATGTGCGTCATAAGCTGCCAAGTTAGGTTTCGTATAATAATTATACAGACTTTCATATTCATTACTCTCGCCGACTGTATCAGATGTTCACACACTCTGTAGAAACGATATTTTCTTGGAAATAAAAGGTCGAGAAACAGACGTATTTCCTTAATTGCGATTATGAGATATCATCAATAAAAAGTTGAATCAAATCTACAGCTGTTAAATATATATCTCGGAATAAATTAACTTCCGACATTTAAACAAAAAAAAACATTCAAAACTTTATTCTATTCAACTATCTATTAAAAGAGAAATTCGTATGAAATATGAGAGTATTATATATATTCGACTACTGACTGATAAATCTAACAATTTAACTTTTTATCTAATTCAACATTAGAATACTCGTAAGAACGAGAACTAAAACTTATCATAGATTATTTTATGAAACGCACGATATTACGATGATAATAGCCTTTCAAAACATAAATTAAACAAAAAACAATCAATCAGTCCACAAATCAAACAATAAATAAATAGAATTACAAATTGCCTTTACACTATATACAGAAACGTAAATCATAAAACACGATAGTACATTTGTAACACAAGAACGGTACAATAGTAGCAAGTGAGTTTGTAACAATTTATCTGAGTTCCCACGCCTCCGCCCGTGGGAGAGGCGGGTTTGTTTAAATATAGGATATACGACTGGAAGACACATACTGATTATTTCTACTCGGAGTACTTGTAGTAGAAACATGTTAGAACTGTATGATTAACTATATAATTACTTCCTCAATATTTTTCGAGACAAAGAGTCGACTACGATTATCAAATCTGTCTGCCACTGAGTCTCATGAATATTGCTCCAACCTATTTAGATTTAGGTTGGAGCAATATTCATGAGACTAGATAGATAACCTTCTTAAGATATCACTTACATATAAAATTTATGGCACCTCATTCTGTTGAAAGCAATTCATCTTACCTGGAAGAAATAAAAAAAAAATTGTTATCAAACAATAAATAATAACGAGCGTTTGTTTATAAAACGTGACGAAGAGATAATACTGAATTAATCACTCACGTGCTTGATAATGGCATTATCGAAACATATATCAACATTATTTAAGGAAATACACTTATTTTTAACTCTATACCATTCAATTTTAATAAATTCATAGAGTACCTAGATATTAAAAAACATTGTTATCTTATGTAGAAAATTTTATTACTAAAACACATTCGAACAATTTCTGAAATCAGTCCAGTAGTTATAGAGATTAGCACGATCAAACAAACAAATTCTTCAGCTTTCAGTTAAAAAGTGAAAACACAGTATAAAATAAAACGTAACTTCAAAGAACATAGAGAACAAATAAACAAATCTCCGTATTCATTGTGATAGGTACCATAATTTGTCCTAATTTTTCTGCACCTATAAACTAATGTTCACTCGTGAAGCAAATTGTAACTCCACAGCATAACTAACATAACCGTTGAAATTTTATACACAAATAAGTTGAGAACAGACACGACAACGTGGTGTTCCGAGGTTTGCCTCGAACAGCAGCCTTCCCGCAGTAGTCACCAAACGATCGCTCAGCTTCGCCCAAACGCGTTATCGCAAACCATTGTTAACACGACATTTACATTAGAAGCATTCACGTGAAACCGAATACAAGTAACCGAGCCTCATTACGAGAATAAACAACACCTTTATCTGTTAAATTTAGATAAAGCTCGGGTGTCTTAGCGTTTAGAGTCGAATTACAAAAGAGCGCTTGATTGACGGTTGAATTAATTTATATGGATCATCACGCGCTTCAAGTGATTAGCGGTACCTACTATTGATAGTACAAACAATATGTTAACTTGAGAAATTTTGAAAGAATAGAAAAAATTCGATCACGAGGCGGGATTCGAACGCGCGACTTTTTGCCATACTGTGGCAACGCCTAGCCTCTCGGTCAGACGTGATCCCGCCACAGTAATCGAATTTCTTCTACTTTTTCAAACAGACAAATTTCATACAGACACGATAAGGTGTTTTCGCGTGAAAGAGTTACAAACATCCATACCGGCAAACTTTAGCGTTTTAAATGTTAGAAGGATTATGATAATTATTGTGATGTGCTATAAAAACACTTAAGCAGCTCCATTAGCAGTTATTTGATTAAAGGAGCACATCCCAATACGTTCTACATTGAAGCATGTACGTATATTAGCTCTAACTTTGATCGGATTCCGCCGTCTCTCATACATTGGGATAGAACATAATCCCTCACACTAAGATACACTTGACAGAGTCACTCTCCGGTGCGCAGCGTGTATTCACCCGACATGTTCCCAAGCATCCTGACGAATTAGTCACATTTAATTTGGTTACAAAAATTATAAGATACGAACGATAGTACCGAATACCAATGCAACAAGCCCGACTTTATATTACATTTACAGTATAAGAAGAAAAAACTATAAGCCACGAACACTTGTGTGTAAAGAAAATTATTTTAGTGAAAACAAAATAGAAATCAATGATATTGAAGTGGTAGGTATATAAATTGACGCTTGAATAACATTTTTCTTGTACAACTTTTACTTTACAAGTAATAAACTTTGTAAATTCATTATAACCATCAACGCCGCTCAGTACCGCGAAAACGAGTGTCGTTTTGACAATAAAATCGTTAAATGTCTCGATCGATTAGCTCCTCTTTATCTTTCAACTTTCCTATGAAACTATCATATTGTAATAACGATGAAGACAAAATATCACAATCACAATTAAATGCACCATAAATCTCTCAGCGTGTGTACGAAAGCCGCATTAAGTTACATAATTAGGATGCAACCCACGCGGTAGAATAAAGGATGCATTGAAACTGAAGATTTGTGACCGGCTAATTACCTATTACAACGAACGGACTCCATGAGAGAGATATTTCTATTCAAACGCTATCGGATAAGATTTAATTACGTTCTGTTGCCGACATGTGTGAAATCGGCGAGATTAATTATGCATTAAGGCGCTCCAATAAAAATGTTTCGAAAGCTAGCTCAGCCTGAGACCTGTGAGCGCAATACTGCCCACCACAATCGTAAATTAAGTGACGGCATTTTAATTGGCACCATTTCATTACTCACTCACAGTTTTAGTATAATATTCTATACCCTACTAATTACTGCAGCGTACCGTTAATACAGCGTTTATATAATTAAGGTTTTGATGTGCGTGATCACAGATTTTGTATGGAATTTGTAAAACAAGTGTATCTAAACTTTCTATGTAGGTACCTATAACGTTAAATAAGTTTATTTTAACCACAACAATTTACTCTATTGTGGGAAATTAAACATCATTTGTGACGCACATTTGCGACTATTTCACAAACGTTTTTTTCACATCGCGAAAACGCGTAACTTATATGTACTCAAAGAAATACTTCCTTCGTGTCATCCTCATACAAATTACCCCGTCATAGAATATTGTTAGATTTATTAATTCCGACCATTGTATTTCAGCCAGAGGGTTCTGAAATAACGTGTTATTGAGATAAGATCGCAAGATACACGGTGACAGAGAATGATTGGCTGCATTATCCAATTTGCATGGAAATTGGTCCAAGCTTAGGATTTACTGTTATACTCAATTGGGCATTCGTGATATTTCATTGAATACGTGTAAATAAACGATTTGTGAATTGAATTGAACATTATTCATTCAAATCAAATGATACGTTGACTACACACTTATTGTATACCTATATATCTTAATTAAAAATTCGATTCGTGTCGTGAGATCTTTACTTTTGCCAAAATTATAGTCAACATACAATTATTCACCGTGTACGTACAACATGCTCAGAACAGCTTTACTCAAATTCTGACTTGTACAATTTGTAAACAACAAATAAGTATACCAGTTTTAAAACATCTGCGTTCGTGTTATTTATAACGGTAACTTTTATATACTCATTTGTGCAATGACCACTGCATACTGCAATTTAGAATGAAAGGAAGCGATATTTTAAGAAAGAACATTGTTTATTAATAAATAAAAGTTATCTAAAAAAATTGCATTCCTCCACGACGAAATAAATTAACTCTAGAACTGTCACGATACGGTCACGTAACGCGACATAATATTAAATCCTCTAAGTCTAAACGGTTACAACAAGCAAAACATTTATGGTAGAAGTTAATCAATTAATTGCAACGGGAAATGAGAATATAGTGGAGTAAGGAGAGGAAACTATTAACTTGTCACAGCTCTTCCTATTAACCGTAACATCGACAGGAAAGATTTATTTACAAGACGATAAAAATAGAATTAAACAGGCCAAACTATTGGAAGGGTCGTGTCTTACATCGAACAAACTGAACATTATTTTTATTGGACTTACAAGACAAACGGTTGATTCTTAGTCGTAAAGCGGATTGTATGAGCTCCCGCTGGAAGCGAAGCTATACGTTGCAATTTAATTATTTAGACGTTATGTTTTGATTATAAAAATTAAGAAAAAACAAAGGAAATTGACATTTATTTACGTGTTGTTAAGATACTAGTGTCAGCTCCACAAGCACATCAGTATTTAAGCGCAAAATTATTTATACACGATTACACACTCTTTAATTGATAGATAAAAGGGATACGTGTGATGCGCTTAAGATTAGTCATATAAAAAGTAGATTAAATAAACAGTTCAGTAAACCACCCGAAAAAGTAATACATCTTCTATCACCCGCAACTATTAGCCATTTACGAAACTATATAAAAAAAAACATCCGTCATTATTTTAGTCGTTTAGTTTTTCGTGTTTTCTCAGTGTTCTGTTTTCAAACATCTATTAACCTGGTTCTTGATGCGTGCAACCGCTTTAAGCTCCAAAATACGAAGCGTGTCAAGAGACCATTATAATTGAACAGAACAATTGAATAACAAAGGGCTAAGAGGTACGTACGCAATTACTGTAGATAATATTCAAAAATCGTAAGAGAAATTTACCATGCATAATATACATTTCGCAATGTACTTTGTTATATCACGTGTTCACCCTTTGCTATACCTAATTGGTAATTGTTATTAGCAGTTTTGTGTTGCACTCGCGTCACGGTAACCGCATTACATCAATCGAAGAGAATATATGACTTTTCCTGTTTTTCACTTAGAGAAAATATGCAACATCCTATATTCATACTAAACGTTCGTCCCAGCTCCGCCAAGATATCAAGATTCCTGTTTTATTCCAAGAGAGCATCATCAAAATCCGTTCAGTAGTTTCAGCGTGATTGACGGACAAATATCCAAAACAATCAAACTTTCACATTTATAATATTAGTGTGATATTCAGTGATTCCTATAAATTATGTATCTAGTTGGTAAGCCTTTCTTTTAATAAATAAAAAAATAAATTCCTCAAATATCAGTAGTAAAGACCTTCGTACTTTGAATTATTAACAATTACTCATAAAACTGCCTTCAGTATCTGATAACAGTACTGTTGCATCATGCTCCTGTAATTTTTAAAACGAAATTGAAGTTATGTGGTTTATCTATACATTAAACACATAACTACCGTTAAACTTACCTTAACGCATTATCTTTAAATCTAACGCAGCATCCGAATGGTCCATTCAAGGGAAAATATTTTGAAAAAAATTAGACAACACCGTCCACAAACCGTCGACAAAAACTGACCTAGTCTTTATATCAAACGACTGCAACATATAACGGTAATTTAAGATTACAATTCGCCTGAATCTACTTTCGGTGGCTTTTGTTACACTGTTACACGCTTTTTAGTTCGCAAACCGACGGATCGAATGCTTGATGATATTGACTACTTGATACTAAACTTAATATCATTTTTCGTATAAGACTTCCTTTACTATTCCTTATATTATAGAAGAAAAGCAATTAAATAATTGCTATGTTACGGTTTTGCCTCGCCAACTATTGATGACGAAATACCTATAAAAAAAGAAGAGATTCAAAATAGTAAACCATAATTTAGCACTCAACGATATAAAAAATTGATCTCCAATCAATACCTATTATCGAAGTTTAATTTTAATTTACATAACAATCACGTAATAAATTGGGCCGTGTCAAATGCGAATTAACGGGCGAAACAAAATAAAGCTAGATGCAAATCGCAACACTGATATTTCGAAATATATCAACGCGCTGTGGAAAGTAAACATAAGCTGACCACCTCACTTTATTATGTTTTAGTGTTGTCCAAATTTGAAATTAGTTCCGTTAATTTGCGCAATTTTTATTCACATCTTTTTTTTTCTTTTCGACCAGTAGATGTGTTTGTTAACTGGTCTTTAAAGAGGTTGCATAACATTAATTGATTGGTTCCTTCGATAACAGGGGGCTCTGTAGTGTTAATATAATAAGAAAAGGTGTTAGATGCAAAAGGCAAAACAAGACAGATTGCAAAGTGAGTGTACTATGTAGAGCGTGAAGAATTGCAGCGCCGAGCGTTAATACTTTAGGAAGTTGACTTGAATAGTTTCTCTAATAATAATCAAAAAAAATTTAAGTGTATTTAAAACAATGTTGCAGATAAAAAGAGCATTTTAAAGTTATTTAAGAACATAACGATAACCGAAAAAATGTGACAAATCTAGCTATTTGAATCCTTTGTTTACATTACAAATATTCGTTACATCATTTATTTGCGAATTCTCTGACACACCTTTTTGGGGCATTATAAAAATGTTTATAACGGCAGATGCATAATTTTAATATTTGCATAGAAATCGAGCAACATTTGTGCTAAATAAAATTTAAATATTATTTTTCTAAATTGACATTTTACATAATATACATTAACACACACAATCACTGAAACATAAAGGTTATCTATCTGGGACATACAGGATAGTTCAGTGAATGATTCTACAAATATTAAAAAGCCATAAGTTAGTATGGATAAGTATACATTGTGAAGATATAAACTGATCAATATCTATTCTGTAATAATAAAGCAGTGATCACAACAAAAAGTTCTTGCTATGCAATATGAATGTTCGATAGACCCGTAAACAATGGTTAGATTTTTTCTGTTTGTATAGGTGAATCCTAGGTTTCTAAATATTAAAAAAATACGCATTTAAAGTCGCAAATTATGCCTGAAATGGAAATCGCCTGTTCCTAATTACCTAAGTGCCTGGTTCTCTGCATTAAAGGCTACTACTGCCTATCGCAGACACCAGTACTCTCCATTTTTGCTTTATTGTATTTTTTATAACTGTAGTTGTAAATTTGAGGAAATAAATAAATATAATAATACCTATCCACCACCACTTAAGCGACTTGCTCCTCTTCAAGATAATATTTCGTAATAAGTCAACAACCGGACTCGAAAAATACATTAAAAAGAGACACTCTTGTATCCGGGTGCACGCTAAAAAATAATTGGCATAAATTTTTTATTCATACTGTTTTATTATACAATACGTTATTATATCACCGTTACGTTACGAGTTTAGAATTTCATTGTGAAGTTTGAATTAATAAGGTTCTAAGTCCACAATTATAGATTACTAGCTGTGCCTGCGTTGCGCATTTTTTATCCCGTAGGAATGTCGGGATAAAAATTTGCATCAGCTATCTACGTACCAAATTTCATTGCCATCGCTTCAGTGAGTTTTTGCGTAAAAGAATAAAAAACATAAACATACACATACATCCATCGTCACAAACTTTCGCTTTTATAATTTTAGTTGAAAGTTTATAAGTTTTTAAAAATTATTTGCCTATGTCGACCAATAAATACCAATTTTTAACAAAATGCTAAACTGGCTTTAAATTATCATATTATCAGAATCGGTTCACCCGGTCGAAAGTTATGAGTTCTGTCCTTCTTTTTTTAAGTCGGTTGAAAAATCATTAAAATGGGATGTGAAATCCTTATTTAAACTCAGTTGTAAAAAAGATTTAAATTAATCAATTTACACTGAAAAGTATTCAATTCAATATCTTACATGAGTGAAGGATTTTTTTTCATTCATACGAGAATTGCTTTTTCGCTCTAGTTAAAACGATTTTATGAATATGTACATTAATAACATACCACATAGAGATAACATTCAATTATCTGTAGTACGTAAGTAATCTTCATAAACAATCCTCCTCCCAACCGAGTGAGACCATCAAGCATCGTATTACCATCATAAAACTTAAAACTAATAAGGTTAGAAAGTCAAGTATTGATCGTTTTTGAGCGATCATTAAGAAAACGGCCAGTATTTAACTTAATAGCCGCAATAACTAGCACAGTAGTCACTATAAAACGTTTTCTTGTTACCGCCCGGTGGAATCTAAAACTGGACCTCAATGTAATCATTTTTCGTATATTTTCTGGAAGTATCAGAAAGCGTATTTTTATAATTTAGGAGCGGGTCAAGATAAGGCACAAATTCTGGTATACAAATAATTCCCGAATACAAGTAGGGACAGAAAACAAACAATTTACTAGTAAAGTTTTTTTTTTATAGGAGCAGGAGTTACAAGCATCTGGGGAAGCTTAGGTATACCCGGTAAGGGTTCATGAGTTCCACAGAAGACATCTTGAGGCTCTATAATCTTCGAAACATGTTTGACAATTTGACAAATAAAGATAGAATATCAAGGACTATTTTACACATTCGATGATAAATTTGTTTGGTTTTTCGAATTTTACAATCCTTCCTACTTCCTACTAACATTATAAATGTGAAAGTTAGTAAGGATGTGTGTGTGTGTTTGTTGCTCTTTCACGCAAAAACTACTCAACCGATTGCAGTGAAATTTGGTACGTAGACAGCTGGACAAATGACAAACATATAGGCAACTTTTTATCCCGACATTCCTACGGGATACGGACTAACGCGGGTAAAACCGCGGGGCGCAGCTAGTAGTTTGTAAAGAAATCATGAAGATGATTTTAATTTTTAGTTTTATAGCATTGAAATGCTTTATAAATGAGAAATTTTGAAAGAATAGAAAAAATTTGATCACGAGGCAGGATTCGAACCTGCGTATCTTGCCTAACCGTAGCAACGCCTAGCCTCTCGGCCACCCGTGATCCTGCCACAGTAATCAAATTTATTCTACTCTTTCGGTTTCATGTGCCTAAGGGGCACCCCGCGCCATCTATTGAGATGATTAAGAACCATCACAACCAATACGAAACATTATTTCAATGATTACAAACGGCACATGAAACCGAAAGAGTAGAATAAATTTGATTACTGTGGCAGGATCACGGGTGGCCGAGAGGCTAGGCGTTGCTACGGTTAGGCAAGATACGCAGGTTCGAATCCTGCCTCGTGATCAAATTTTTTCTATTCTTTCAAAATTTCTCATGAAGATGATTATCTGGTAGGTATGAATAATAAAATACTCTTTAATAACTAAACAGTACAATCTCGACGTAGTGTATACGACCCACTTTTAAATCGTTAAGTTAATTTGTAATGGCCAATCATGATCAGCGATTTCAAACTGTTTGTGAGGAAATAAATGGTACGTTAGCGGTGTTTGAATTAATACTTTTGACCAATAATTAAGTACATATTATTATATATAATGCTTTCTCTTTTAAATATATAACATACGTCTACCGAACTTAGGAAACAGGGGATACCTCGCAAACTATTTATTTCTATTATTTATTCTCTGGTGTAAAGTTCGACGTTTTATAATAACAAAGTTCGATATAAACTCTTTTAGAATTTGATGTGATAAAATATTGTTCATTAACAATCAAATCGTGCGGGTTCCAATTAATGTAACCTACTAGCCATTTAGCCTTCAATACTCAAACCATCGTATGCAATACAAGAAGTAAAGATGTAGAGTAAGTGTAAGCTTTTGTATCCGAAAGAATATAAAAACAAACAATTACGTCATCATGCAAAAAGAAAAATCTTCAAACATACCTTAATTGATGTATTAACTCGCGTTACGTAGAAATCAAACAATCCAAATTCATGAGCTGTGGTCGGCGTTATAACAATCCAGGACAGTCGGATTCACGTTTTCAAATTTATCTCAAAAAATATAACTGGTTGCTTGCTTGCTTGTACTTATGTTACTATTTTAAGAGCACTTTATATCACTAGCGTTACGTTTGTTCGTCTACAATCGGAATGCGTTCGTGTCTTTTTGGTATCCAAATGGTTTAGAAGTCAAACATGCAGGGAAACTATAAAAAAAACTTGTTAAAATTCAATGGGTCCATGCGCTCAATGAAGCCAAACATTCCTTGGTCATAAAACATTTTTAATAGGGCTGGTCCACACCATAACATAAACTATACTACATGCGGGCGACTTAAATAGACACAATTTTATGAGCCTTTAATCGTCTAATACAACTCAAAAGAAATTCTATAAGAAAATGTAAGTTATAAAAGCGGAATATTGTAACGTGCAAATAATACCGTAAGACCATCGTTAAAAGAGATTTCAATCGCGCTCTAGATTTAAAACAAATTAAAGCAAAGAATAATCCGCAAGTGATTATCATAAGAATAGACCGAGATGATGTACACACTATGATATATAGTATAACAAACACATGCAAAGTTAGTACTGTAAACTTTTTCACACCAATCAAATGTTATTAAGCTGATGATTCATACAAGAACAAGAACAGCTTGCATCAACGTATCTGCTCGCTCCGCTATTAACCGTTCGTTCAACAGGCGCAATTATAATTTGAAAATTTTCAAACGTTCTTTTTCAAACGCAACATCTGTCCATTGACCTTTGATATTCTATTTTCCATTCAGTAGTTTCTTATTGCCATGCCTTTGGAAACTTGCCATTATTTTTATGCCTAATTGACATCTTGTGGATGTAGTGTACGTTAGTCGGAGGAAACGTCGGATTATTAGCACCACGGCGCGATAATAGAATTTAGACAAAAACATCTCAATTGTTGAATCTGTATTGGGCAATTTAGAACTCAATCGCGTTTCTCGGAACGCCTTCGACTCAGCAAAAACTGAGAAATGAAATCACGTTCGCTAAATGTAACCATGCGCAACAAGTGGTTAGTAAAATGTATGCAAGTTCACGAGACGTTCACAGATTAGTGTAAGCGGCGATGTATCGTCGGATATTTATTTGCATTCGATAGGAAAGTGAAAGATAAGGCTTCGTTGCGAGCAATTAATAGGCCAATAAATTATGAGGCGCCACTTCAAGCATTATCTTAGCTAATAGTGAGAAATAAATGAATGCTTACATACAAAACCGGCATGCAGCGTAAGAAATTTTACGTAATGTCGGAATAAATATGTCAATCGAAATCAGTTAACTATAAAAGGTGGTCAAAGGACTCGATTGACCTCGAAACAGAAAGGCGCAGACTACGATAGCAATAATGGTCAAGGTAAATAAGTAACGATTTAATCAGTTTTACAGACTATGAAAATGCATCGAACGACTCATAATTCACAAACGATAAAATCCTATGAAAGCTGATAAGAAAGATAACAATGGAATTACTGCGATGCATTTATTCATACTGCAGCATATGTTTTAAGAACAATGCTATATACAAACAGGCGTAGCCTTGACTGAAACTCGCAAGGGAACATCGAAATTCGTTTAAATACAGACGCCCGCATAAGTAACTCAGGATAACCACAACCGAACCAACCTCGCAAACTGGTTTTGTGCACTATTATTATTAAGGCTCGTGCCAATATACGGGGCAAACGTGCATCAGAATACCACTGTTAACAAAACCTTAGAAAAGCACAAACAGAACAGGATAATAAAATATGTTTATACCAAAAAGACACAAAACAAAAGCTTCAAAGAACACAGAAACTCTTCATTCGTTTTAAATCCAATGTTCAAAATACATGCTGTATCACACTTGTTAAGGCACTGTTTATTTATAATATTTTAGTAGAAAAAAGTTATAAAAATGTTTTTAAAAAATCACGAGTTGAGCGTAACGGACTGTCTGCACGAGTCGACCATGCGCAAAGCCGGCGACTTGCAAACTGTTCGTTTCGTTTCGTGTACCAGCGGCCACGCGGGCGCCCTACCTACCCATCTCCCTCACCATGCTGAAATACGCAGCGAATGAAAGAGACAACAACTGGTCGCACGCTTTATGTCGCCTTATCGAGGGATAAACTTTACAACGCGAATAGTATTCCGAAGTCCGAACGTTAGACACAAGTGATAATTTTTGTTTAGCTGTGTTTATCCGTTATTTTAAAATGGTTAGCCTGGTTCTTACGTCGGTCAACCAGAAAATATAGCAATACAGCCTTATATTTCATTAGAACACGAAAACGACTTATACCAGATAGGTATGTACCTTAAATTATGTAATTTCGCCTTAGAAATAATAATAGAGGTCGCAGTTAGTCGTCGCTACGGAAACCTCTCAGAACCACTGTGAACCAAATTCAGAACATTAAAATTATACCTAATTGATAAAGAAAATTGGTATTTAATTAAATAAACCTATGTCTATTAAGACTTACAAGTAACAAGCAACAAAGAGGCAAGATCGCGCAGTCCCCAAAATGATCAAAGTACATCGCTATACGTAACTACATCTCTTGCACATATTAATCACAACCCCACAAGTGCTGCGTGCATTTTCCAATACTAATCGATGGTTTTGCAACGTTCTTCAGTGATTCCGTGAGAGGCCGTTCCTTCGAATTGGCCTCAATTCGGTGCTATCTAAAGAGATCTCCAATCGATCATATCGCATATCAAATATGACATCCCGAGCCCACTTAAAATGTATCGTAATAGCGTTACGGCAAAAAATTTCCATTCCCTTTGCCTACCAATAATTTGAGAACAAGCAACAGACAATAGCGAAACTTTAAGAAGCATAACAGATCAAAGAGAATTCAAACAATACCCACTATTACTTTGCAAACAAATACATATTTGGCAGGTACAGTGCAGCACTGTGATGAATGCCAAATAAGTCAATATTATTTCTTTTTTTTGTATTATTAAGATTAGGAAGGTTCTTGATAAATTAATCTGAGATCGATTGTAAATAAACTTTGTATATTCAGAACAAGGAATAGTTACAAAAATGTAAACAGCAAAACAACGTCACCTTAACATCAATAAAAAGCTTTTAGTTATAATTTTAGATTCTATTTTTTTAACAAAACATTCCTAATAATACGACAGTACTGAAGAACTTACATTACGAATATCAGACATTACTTCTCGTGTAGTGAAAGAAGCACAAGATATCGAGTATACCATTACACCATAATACCCACTAATCAATGCCGATGCAATTAGGAGCGTATCGTTAATTGCGTCAAACAAATACATTTCGTAATCACTATAATGAGCTGTCACTTCCGTAACGGGAAAGATTTGCAATCGGAAACAATTTCGTGAACAATACTCGTGTCACTTAACGGATTGATAACTCCGGATACAATATATTTTTACATTTTATCATAATTTTCCTAATCTGTTTCGAATTCTGCATACGCGTGAACAGTTAGTTTTTTACTCAATGTTCACAAAACATCATACACACGTGTACTCCTTGACATAACGTAAATATCCAGAGCACCGATAGCACCCATACGAGGAAATAATAAAAATAACCCAACGTAAGGAAGCGCAATGCACAATTACGTATTACTTACATAAACAAAATTCCAAGGAAATAATGACAATATGGAACAAAGAAAAACACCTCTGGACAATCGATGTTCGCTTTCTCCACTTATACATCAGAACATAGGAAATAACATAATCTCTTGGAATGCGGCGACTACAGTACTAATAGTTAATCGATATGCAAGTCGAAGATAAACGCAATTGCACAATAATATAGCGGCGTTATCAATGATACATTTATGGCTTGTAATACTTTTATAGGTTCGCGATCGAGATAACGCGTAGCGATTTCGCAGTTTAAATATATATATATTTTTAACAATAAAAATAATAAAACGGTATTTGTTTGATACTTCCTTAAACAAGGGGCACACTATTCAATAAGATATTGTGATGAAATCTATATGGTTCAAATCATTCTAGTCACAAATGATGGTTGCATCAGCGATGGCTCATCGTAGCTAGAGCAGTATTCATACAAAACGTATACTAAACTCGATTAATCATCTAACATATTTTGTAGTAATCTAAATTAATAGTACCTAAAGCAGGTCGTTCAAAATTATGATCCAAATAAAAAATTGGAGAAATCGAAAATCCTCTTGTTTAAGGACACGTTGCTTAGTTGTGTATGTATGTAATTGAAACACTACTTTCTAGTCACACAATCAAAACAATCCCAGTACAAAAGATTGATCGACGAAATCTGGATCGAGGAAGACAATGAAATGGACTGATTTACTGAAGACTTTCACTCGGCCCTTAGAAATTACATACCGTCAAGCAATTAGGGACATTTCTCTTTTTTTGTCGTCCGTCCGTCAATTTTCGGCACGTCCCTAACTTAACAAAGAAGTCGAAAAAGTTGCCATGCTAAAATGAGTTTTTCGTTAAATAAGAAAGAAAACTTGAAATGAAACTTTTTTCATAGTACTTCTTTATAATACAGATTATGTTAGCCTTTTTATTCATATTTTTATGGGCAAGCTCAGTCCTAAAAGATCCGCACATATTGACATTCGTGTTGCTAACTTTTTGTATGTTTCTCATGTCATCATAATTATGCACAAAGTGTCGTTCCTCCAAAACTCCGAGAAAAGCGAAAGCTTTGTGTCGCAATGGTAAATGTTCTTAGCTTTTTACTATCCATACGACTTATAGCAGGTAATGGTTTTTTAATAGCTACTAACACTTCGCAATGTCAAAATAACAATTTGTTGTAAAGGAAAACCGTCACGAATCCAGAGAGAGAATAAATAAGTTCATACAGGCCGTTATTTTTTTTGTATTTTAGATTATTTCTTTTTATATATCTGTTACAAGAGCACTTGACACTTAACAATCAACTTTAACAATATGATGGTATCAGAAATACCTTAACAAAATTAAGGATTAAGTTTTTAGATATTTTTATGAATCTTATTCATCAAAAATTACAAAAATAAAGGCGATTTTGCCATCAAGAAAATGGGATCAGTTACCACTCCCAATTTCGGACTTGATAGGAGTCCAGATTAAGATATCCCAATAGTCGAAGCTCACTATCCTTCCTCGAAGAGAGCAATAGACTTTATCAGTTCATTTGTATCGAGTTACAATTACGCTACGCTTCCCGGTGCGAACGCGTTGCGTGGGCGCATTTCCGTATTGCGGGTAGATGGCTGATGCGCAAACGGTACTATGGATCGGGTGTGTGAAATCACTCTTATCGACGTGGAGCGAAACCGCACTTTACTCGAAAAATGGAAACAGTTTGCTTTAGTGAGCTTTCATTGAAATCGCCGACTGTAGGATTCACTTAAAAGTATTTTAAAGATATGAATAATAGTTATATAGTATAAGTTACGGGAGTTAAAAATTATATCTGAATGAACCCATTTTATCCTATTACAAGGTCTCCACTTTGGGGATATGCCAATAGTCAGAGGAAGTGACGCCAATCTAACAAAAAATACACTAATGTTATTTCAAAAGTTGTATAACATCATCAGTATAACTAGAATAACGTATAAATCTCATAGCCTCAAATGGAAACACAATTCGATTGAGCATGTTTCATTTCGTAAAATGGGCATAACTAACTGGATGATAAATAATAACTTAGATACCGTAATAGCCATTAAATCAAGAGTTGAGCAGAGCCTGCAATCGCAACTGGCATTATTTACGCGGCGCATCTGCCTCGATGCAATGCGCCTACGCACAACCACCACCTACATATTGCCCTAATGACTGTGCAATATTACTTCAGATTCAACGTCGAGCATATATAATTCTGATTTGAGATAAATCGAACGGGCTAAGTACTTTCGGTGGTTTAATAATAATTACAGTTCAACAAAGGCAATTGTGAAATAGACAATGACGAAATCGAAAAGACGTTATGTGCGATTATAGAATCAAAGATACATATCGATATTACGAGTGTTTTTTGGCTTGGTTAGGCACTTAAGACACAATTTAGATTGTAGATAAAGCAGGAGACACAAAATTGGTCACCGCAATTCGATGTGAAATATACATGATAATAGCAGTGGATAAGGCATGGTAATTTCATACAAATACTTAAAACATTACGGTAAATATAACAAAACTTTAGAAAAAAATATATCTTCTTCATTCGTTATATTTAAACAACCGTCAAAGCCGTATATTAATAAAATGAATTACGGATTACTTTTCTTCTACGTCATTCACCCGCTTTTTTTTTTCGAAATCACAAACTGTATAATACACTAAATTCGCGCTCAAATCACAAACTATAAGCACAAGTATATAGTGCCTTAAGGTTATCTCGTAATCCTAATATGTGAAACGAACCATGAAGGCTTTTACGTTTTGTTAGGCAAGGTGTTTGCAATCGTGACAAAAACTCTAAATTGCCTTCGAGGATTTGTGACAATCGTTATCGAGTGTTGACAAAAACGATGCAATACTCTAAGTGCTGCACGAATAATGTCATGAAACGTTATGAAGATTCTAACATCGTAGAACAATGTATAACCAAAATATTAAAGTAATATTATTAACATAACATGACCGCCTCTTTGATACAGTGGTTAACGCGTGACCGTAGAACCGAGGGGTCCTTTTTTTAACGAGGAGGAAATCTTCAAAAGATACTCTAGCTATGGGGGAAAAGTAGAGCATGTGGGATTTCTACCCACTACAACCTCCTCGGTGGCCAAACTCAAAGCATAATAGCAGGGATCCCGGGATCTCTAATAGAACGCACCAGGATCAGAACCGAGGGGTCCTGGGTTCAATTCCCGGTGGGGCCGCACAAAAAAACAAATGTCTCGGTCTGGTAGGACACAGAAGGCTGATCACCTACTTGTCCGTAAAGAAAATCGATCAGTGAAACAGATGTATATCATCTGCCTCATACCCCACTAGGGGACACGTGACTTCACTTAACTACTTATTTACATAACGGATATTTATTTCATTATATTCCTTAAAATTTATATTATTTACCATCCAAGTGATTACAATCAGAACCTTATCTATCGCAAGCTTCATTAAAAGTACCGTGTAAGCAATTTCCGTCGAGAAAAGCGAAACCATTTCAACTTTGCCATTCCAATTTTGATTTAATATCTACCACAAAACAGTTCCTATAAACGCTAATGATTATCCAATACGAATCGCTCGAGGCAATTAGTTAATACGTGAATATCTGACCTTAGTTACTTTCGCTATCTGCATGTAAATCTCGTAAGTACGAGATTAAATAAACAGCAATCTAGCGTTTGACTCCTGACCCGGGGCTTACGGCCTACAGCGAGAGCCATAATGTATATATAAGAAATACCTCATTGAAAGCGGAAGAGTACGGCACGGATAGATCGATAGTGCCATGTGACGTCACGGTACGGTGAGTCGCCAATCATTCGTGGAGCCGGTACCCGTGTGGTTGAAGGCACAGGTGGTGGAGAGGAAATCGATTCATAAGGCATTGTTAACACGTTTATTTCCATAATCCATATAACATACACCATATCGTCTTTAGCGTCTTTGAATTTCTGTATAACAGAAGAATATCTGCAACCTGCTGATTCACAATGGGGACAATCGACCTAATTTTCTCTCTCATTAATTGCATGTGTCGATTTCGCATCCAAAAAACTTTGTTTATTTGTTATCTATTTCAAAATAATGCTCTATTATGTGCCTATGCTATGCTATGCCGTGCTATATATGTAATAGCCCCACATATTAGAAAAAACATACGACCAGGACCCCAAACCGCTACAAATTCGGCCTCCTTTTGTAAGCAATCTCGTGTCATAACTGTTACAATCAATTAATTGGTAGTGTATTGCAATTTGCAACTTTCCCACAGTGAGCGATTAGTTAATAGCTTCATAATCGCTAATCGGCTGTAGCTTAAGTGTAGCCTAATAACAGCGATTAAAGATCATACATCCGGCAATATAAAGAGGATTAACACAGGTTCGCCGGTTAAATTGCGTTAATAAGATTTGCTATAAACACAGATTGGAACATTACGCTTTATATCAATGCATGCAATTGCAAATGCTGTACATCTATCATGCAATATACCTAATGAATGATTACAAATATTCAAATAAGTAGTACAACGACGAGAAATATTACGAAGCATTTATTTTCTATATCTTCCAAAATTAAATACCATTCGGATCGAATTCTTTACGTAACGTTGAACTTATTAAATCGACTTGCAACTAGATAATATAATTTTTTGAAAACTTTTTACCATAATCATATTATTTATTTCCAACATTTCAACTAATTATTTATCAAATGACGCGTGACCAGCAGCTGGTTTTAATAACTACCTTGGAATGTCCCCTTCATTACCCTTTGGTATACCTACATGTAGTTTATTCGTTGTTGTTATAGTTAGTTTGGTATATAAGTGAGGCTGGCTCTATATAACTGAAAGAATAAAATATTTCGACAGAATAGCAGTAGATAACTCGCAAGCTTATAAAATGACATAGATTTTCTTAATTTCTGTACAACATAATATGTAATTTCTGTACCTTTTTTTTTTTTTTTTTTTTAGTGGAAACTTTGCTGATATGTGTATTGTATATGTCTATAATCTATAAGAATAATTGTATTGTTTGTATCCCAAAGATAAATAAATAAATAAAATAAAAATAAATAAAACACACTCCAATAGCACTTCGTAGACAGTTAAAACTATGATGAAATTAAAATATAAAATTAAAAATCGCCAATCAATAAAAATAAAATGTACCAAAGTAACCAGGCGAACTGCTTATCAATTTATTGATTCGATATTCAAGAAGATGACGTTTATAAGATTGACACAGATAAAAAAAAAAGATTGGCTTATGCAACAAACACTTTCCACTGCAATGACGGATGGTTTCCCAAGAGAAAACATATTGTTTCCGATAAAGTTTGATAGCATCGATGCGAGATTAAAATCTCCTCGTAATGGTTGAAACAAACGAATACAAGCATTCAGTATTCACTCGTAGAACATTGTTGATTTTTAATTGATACGACTCCCATAGTCCATGGCTTGTTTAATAAAACGTTCCCGATGGAAAGGTGGTGAAATTTTCCGAAATTTTACTTGGGGTACTATCATTTAGATTTGTCCCCACTACAGGGATACATGTCGCCTATGAAAGATACTTACAGACACTAACTATAAATAGTATAAACACATCAATAACACCAACATGTTACTTGGGTAAAATATATAAATATTATGAAGGTATTGATATCTTACGGACAACATGATGACGCGACATACCTGTAACAAATAAAACAGATATACGTTAATATTTAAGGTATAAAAGAGAAGAAATACATAATTAAGAAAAAAAAATTGCAAATATTTACAATATGTGTATTCACTACTTATATTTCAGTTTTTATATAAACGAATAGATAGTTTTCTACGGTTTCTTTTAATTCCCATTATTTTATACTTCTGTAAAATTTACTTTTCAAGCTATTCCTTGTACAAACTACTTCAAATAAAAAGATCAAATGCGACGTATAAATAAATGTAAATAGACTACAACATCTACGTATGATCCCGTATATCTTTCCCATAGGTATAGAAAAGCCGAGTGCAGTTCTCTTCTGTATAAATCACACACGCTTAAACAATATACACGTACAATCATTATTCGTACATTGATTCGATAGGAAATGTTATGGTCTGGTGATTTGCAACAACTCAAAAGCGAGGCGTGGTGTCCATCCATCAAGGTACGATCGTTATGAATTATTATCCAGTGATTATTTATCGACTCTGGGTTCGATTCCGCGTTTCGGTTTCTCTTGTCAGCCTTAGCAATGGAGGTATTCATATAGGGTGACATGTATCTTGATATCTATAAGTACATTATAATATGATGAGGCAAGTTTTTATTGAAAAACGAAATGAACTTTGACGCTGGACGTTTGTAACAAAATTGTCAATACGGTTCATGAAAATAATAATTCACCTAATTGATTAATTTAACTGCATTCGGTAGACAAGATTAACGATTAGACAGCCATTTTATGATACAATTTGAATTTTGAAAACGATGTACAGCTATTACGAATTTGTCTGTAGGTTCTGCCGATGACTATATATGATAACGAATCTAGTTTTTTTATAACTGCGAAAACAATTTCACCAAAAGCAATCTCGTATTTGAGAACAAAAGCTTACGATACTCATACCTTGACCCGTCTATTCGTATTTAACTACGTATTTCTCGTTGCATATACGTTACGCAACACGGTTTAATCGTCTAAGGAAGTAACAACGCTACGAACTTTTGTTCGAGCGGAAAACTGTCGCCAGGGAAACATTACCTACAACCGAAGAGTACAAGAGAAATTCAGTACAATGGCCACGACGCAAGCCCATAACATGCTAAGCGATAGACGACAAAATACATGGAAATAAATGATACATTGATCAGGAAATCAAATACATAGAAGTGTGGATATACATAGATATGAATAATATCGGGTATAGTGTATTAAATAAATTCTGTATTCTGTACATCGGTACCCAACTGATCAGAAACTCTAAATCTATATGTATAAAAATGATCCCTATTTCCCTTGGTCACGCCATCACGCGTGAACGGCTGGACCGATTTCAAAAATTCTTTCACAATTAGAAAGCTGAAATTATACTAAGTGAGATAGGCTATACATATACCACGGGTGAGGCGAAAAGCTAATACAAAATAAATATGAGTGACATCTTAATTTCTTGCTAAAAATAAAGTTTCTATATTTATTAAACCTGTTAAATTATTACTATAACATGTTTAAAAACATTTTTTTACATTTAAATCATTATGATATTTAAATAAGTATTGTATGTAAAATACTCAAGGAAACTTTCACGATACAGGTAGGGAAAACTTCTTCAAACTACGGCACCAGAGTTAAATAAAGTCGATATAATGGGTGATAAGTCAGACCTAGCCCAGTTGCCATGTATAAAATATAAGCTGCAAGAAGAATAATATAATCAGGAGTTATAAAGCAATGTCTTGTATAGTATACTGCTGCTATTTAAAACGATTCACGGTTCGTGAAAAGCCGAGACAACATTATCAACTTGTATAATCGAACAGGGAGATATATGGGGTTAATATTACTCTGAAATATCAGGAACTAAGCACCGAGCAGGTGTGGCAAAACATTAAATTATTACCAAACACGGAATGCCTGACAGACACTTGCATAAAGCAATACTGGTGCCTATTACAACCGTACCGAATTGAAGTATCATTAAAGACGAGGAAACGTTAATATTGAGTGGGAAAGCCCTTCATTTGCATCGCTATCTTATTCGAGACACATACAATTATTGCTCACGTCAGAAAATTCTGCTCGAAACGAGTTAATATTTGCTCGGCCAGTGCAAAACCAACAACTGTATTACGGACACTGGATCGTATAATCTGTAATTGAAAACCACCAGCTCAATGGCTGTTTACGATGAGAATTTTCGAACGCACCATGTTTATGCTAATGTTACTAAGACTTGAAGAGTCTATTGTTTAGTTAAATGACGGTAATAACAATCAAGTCGTATTTCTTGTACGCTTATTACGCCTCGGCGCGGCCGTCGAGAGGAACATTGAAATCGTCATTATTTTACTTTCTATAAGGCTCGCGTACTTTGTAATTATCGCTTGATTTGAGTGTCTTTGTATTCCGTTTGACCTCGGACGCTGAGCTGCGAATTATCCAATCGCGTCGAGTTGATAAAGTGAAATTTCCGCAGAGCTTTAAACACGTTGCATGCATTGGTAGGATCGTGACGATGTCGCCAGTGTTACTGTTATCAATAGCACAATCGTCACTAAGCGCTGGCTACTGCCATTTCTAAAGTACTGCGAGCACATGAAAGTTATTTGTCCACTAGCTTAGGTTTATTAACAACTATGAAAATATAAAAAAACACTCGATGTAGTAGGAAATGTATTATTAGTAATTACTAATTGCATAACTGTGGAATACATTTTATTACATATTTTCTTAGCACCATAACGAGGTTCAAAACCTGTTATGCAAAAAAGACGACCATTTAACATTCTTGCTGGGTTCATATAACCACTATCCAAAACATCTCGAGAAATAAAGATGCAAGATGCAACATTTAAAATGAAGTCACGACATAACATGTTAAGCTAGGTTTTGAATACAAAAAGTAAATATTCTGAGAAGTTTAGAAAGCTCATGGGCGACACCAGTAAACGCGAAATCGCATTAATGTTGAGTATTCTTGGACACTAGATATAGACAATGGGTTTATGGTCAATATTGTCGTTGTAAATGTGCCTTAGGTTAGAATAAATGTTACGGCTTAACAGAATAATGACGGTCCTGAACCTGATGGACGGACAACACACGAAGCAAGGGTGAAAGCAATAAAACCGGAGGTCAATGGGTAATGCGCGGAGCGAATAGCCATCTTAAAGAGCGCTGGTAGCATTTAATGATGGGATGCGATTGCAAGAGTGGACTACTTTTGCGACCTGTCTAAATTGATTGTTTATGGCCTTTTAGTGGAGTATTTTTAAACACTTGTAGAGATAATAATTATCTGCGTATCTTGCCTTTTATTTTGAAGATTATTCTATTTTAGGAATGCTTGACAAATGTTGAATATAAACTTTAAACAAATAAAATTATTTCGTAAAGAGCAAGAAATCAATCATCGTTAATCAAATATTATATAAATATAAACAATGGTATAAGGGGAAAATATAAATTTAGAACTGTAAAACTTTACATAATCAAACTGATCAAATTTTCCCGAGTATTTCAAATTTTATCATCACACTCGCGTACTCTTTGGCAATTGTAGATTGAAAACTAGGTAACCATAAGCCTAATTATAACGGTAAACACGAAGTCAGCGAGGCGGCACTGTGTGACATACGCGTGATTCCATCGCACAGTAATGACACTACTAACAGAAAATTACCGACAAATGATAGACACCCGACAAATGAAAACAGGTCAATGCGTATAGAAAATATATGAGCGTTATTGAGGAAATAATAAAATCCCATTAAACAATACAAAGCTCCAATGGTGGACACTTGCATTCGCGATTATTTATTGTCAAGGTGTGTAAAATATATCCATTAGGATTTACAATTTCTATGCCACCATCATCGTATTTTTTTCTAATATGGGAAATCACTAATTACATTTATCCTATGGTCTTAATTCTAGAAGCAATCTGCTTTAAAGTCGTAACTATTTAGATACAATTGCAAGATGAAATGGCGGCTAAAACTCATGTTACAATGTTAACCGGAAGAGATCTGACTATCGATGGGTAAGTAATAAGTCGTAAAAGTAGATTAATGGAGGACAGGATGAGACACAATGGCACACCAACCGGATGCTTCGATTAAAAAGGGTCCGACCTTGTACTACGAATAGATAAAGGGCAATTGTAAGGTTGAGTTAGCATTGCAGACGGATTTTACGGTTTTCAATTATGGTAGGTTAAATAGATGGAATTTAACAAAGAAAAATTTCCTACAAATCTTTAAGAACAAAGAAATAGAAACTTAATTGACATTTATACTCAAGCGTTTGATTTAATACTCGTAGAATCTACTATCGAACGAGATAGATGCATGGAATGGAACGATGTACGTACACAGCTATATTTTTAGCAAACTAAACTCACTTTCCACAAACAAATAAAAAAGCTCTATAAAATACATAATCCACAAATACAGCCACCATTCTATATTTAGAATCAGTACAGCGATTACCAATTTGCATGTTGCCCAAGCCTGATATTATGTCCTTCTGGGTTCGCAATTATATATCAATTAAGCGTTGGTCTATTATTACAAGAACTTTCCTGGACAACGTGCTGCAATTACGTAATGTGACCAGTCTGAGTTATGGTCCAGCTAATAGTGATCACGATAACAACACGAAACTGGTGAATTTATAGCTAGTGTTGATAAAACTACCAACAGATAAATAGTAATAAAGGCCTAAACAGCCGCGGCCAGCAACCGACATATTTAATAAAGTTACATAAAACAAATGTAGGCTACGTTTATAATTTGAGTCGTCGGATTGTAATCTCGCTTGTAGATACTATCGTCAATTGTTGCGAATAGTTCATTAGAACAAACAGACGCAAACCGAGCTCGGGATTGAACAAAATAATTTATTGTTAGTACGAGACCACGAACATAGGTTAAGCAAACTTATCTACATCGTTAACATGTCACAAACAACGTTTACATGATTCACCATAAATTCTAAATGTTTAATTTATTTGATGGAGTTATATGTGTAAGATATCTATCTTCTTCTATCTATATATATAAAATTCTCGTGTCACAGTTTTCGTTGCCATACTCCTCCGAAACGGCTTGACCGATTCCTCTGAAATTTGGTAAGCATATTGGGTAGGTCTGAGAATCGGCCAACATCTATTTTTTATCCCGATATTCCTACGGGATACGGACTTACGCGAGTGAAACCGCGGGGCGCAGCTAGTTTATTATAAAATTGTTTTCGTGTTCTTAGAGTTGAATGAGCAGAATTCGATATTGTGCCATCACGTCATAATAAGAGATTTAACGCAAAGAGTAGTAAATTGACTAGATGATTAACAAAATTAACGAACTTACTAGGTCATAACAATGATTCTGGGTAATGCATATTTTGCATGACAATATAGTATAAAGCTGGTTTCTATCAATTGTGATATGCACCAATTCACACACAATGATAAAGAGATAAATATCATACGACCCGTATTAGCGAAGTACGAACAATGCATGATGATAGTTTTATCTGGATTTTTATCGACAAAAAATGCTACAGAATAAATTGGTTGTCATGGTAATGAACTAACAAATACGCACAGACAGTTGCCTAGTTGGTCCGACAACTGAATAAATAATTCACGACGGCAATCGATAGAGGATAAGATAAACTCAGTATCTGCTACCCTTGCAAATAAAAGCTAGAGATTATCTTAAATACACTTATCAGTTTAATACTACGGTTAAACGTTCACTAAGATTATACAATTTTCTTACTCCAATTGACTACTAATTTGATATTATATAAATGCTTCGCTCGGGTCATTTATAAGACGTCGATGGCGTTCATAGTATCACTTGTAATTCCTAGGAAATTGATGCAATGCTCTTTATTCTCACACGTAATTTATAACACGCGTAATAATAACAATAAATCCAATTCGAGTTTATTAATACGGAAAGCAATTAATCTTCCAGTTGAATTGTGGTATATAAGTGCGGAAATTTGTAAATAAATCGAGTTCTGAAGCGTGAAAGTCTAATTAATTGAAACCAATCTAAAACGTTAGGCCAGACCTACCATTAAAACCGATAGCTCCGAATAAGTACACGCTGATATCACGATGAAACGAACAGGGTTACAACATTTGCTCTTCCACTGGTAATGATATGCAATAACTTAATGTTGATAGCAATTAAGGTGAGAATCCTGGAGCTGTTTCATTTAACTCACTGTATTACCTCGGAGGTGAAGTAACAGACTACAATTATAAGAATACGGAAAGGTGTTAAGATAGCTGTCGTGAAGGCGGAGTTGGTTAGATATTAAAGTTTATATCCAATCTTGGCTAGATATCGTTTCTGTCTATTATGAAGCAAGATTGGCACTTGAAGATACAACTTGGTTGACGGAGTTGTATAATATGGTGAATTTCAGTAGTTTGTGTTTTTTCCCTTAACTTCAGAAAATATCGTTTACAATGTAACACAAACGGTACATTATAATGAAATAATAAACCTATTCGAAATTAAACACAAGCGAAGGAACTCGTTCAAGGCAGTCTAATTATAACGATTCATATTAGCCACGGACGTAATTATCAGATTGAATAGCGTCAAAATAGGAAAGCGCAATGAGCTTCCAGGCGAAAATAAAGTGAAAGTTAGTATTGCTGCGAAAATTTCCTTGTGTTTCAGAGACCATAGGGCAACACGCGTGTCGGGTAGCTCTAAGCGGGCGACCTTTCACCTACCGAGATGAAGATACGAATGCACGCGATAATTGAGGCGTAGCAGCCTCACAAACGAATTGTAAGTAGTTGAATTACACCCATTAAACACGGTATTGCACATTGAGCTATAAGCCAATTGAAATGAAGGGAATGATTATCCACGTCATGTACGTGTGCGGTTAATGACTTTGACACGAGATGGGACTTGGAAGTATTTAGGTTGTTTGTGGCAGGGCTTATGGTTTTAGCATCAGCTGCAATCAGTTGTAACTGTTCACTAAATTGTTTCTGCCTGGTAAATACGAGGTCATCCATTGTTAAACTCATTGTTTAACCTAAATTTCTATTGATTACCATAACATATGTATTCCTAAATTGATTCATTCAAATAAACAACTACTACTCAACCTTAATTTTTTTATAATCGTAGGTTTAAGTAGCGTTTCTTAATTTTTACTTACTGACGATACCAATTAACTAAAAATCAATCTATAAATACTCAAAAAACAAAAACCACAGACCAGCATTCACCGCATCTGATAGTTAGTACCTAACAGATCCGTGAATTACAACAATCGCTGCCCATACAATATAATTACATCGTCGAATTGAGCAATACGCAATTGGCTTTTGATTTAGCAACACGCCGTCCATCTCGAACGTCATTTAAACTATATTATGCAGTTAATTTCCCCGACTCACTTGAGACAGCCCGGGGCGCTGCAAACGGGCATTGTTGCTGATTTTTAGCCACATTACATTATCTTATATTGCGTGGCACGACCACTTTCGCGGCGCTTTCTAAATTTGCAAAAAAGATTAGAAGAACATATACCCACTTACTTTATTGTATGTAACGAAATAAAATACACAGAAGTGCAGCGGCAAATGTTTGCAGATAAATAATAATATATGTAATTTTAACACGAATATATTCGATATTTTTTGCCCGTTTACTTGCAGATAAATATCAAATGAATGCAATGCACGTGCTCACTTTGTTTTCGAAGCAAAATCTTTTATAACTTAGGATGAAAAAATTCCACGCATCAAAGTTATGCATTTAAAATTAATTAAACATTTTCAATTGGTTTTCAACGGACTTCAAAAAAAAGGAGGAGGTTTAATTAATTCGACTGTGCTTTTTTGCCTTCGTAACCTATTCTGTATTTTGCTGACCGATTTTGCTGAGTATAATTTTTTTTTAATACATTCGACATACCTGCATCGATAGACATAAATAATCAATCTGCATATGTATGAAACTTTTACAGTACGAGCCTATAACGCTGCGCTTTTTATTTTTGAAACTGACTTTCAAAAACAAACATTTTCGGCAAGCGTAAACTGATTCAAAACTTCTTTTTATTAGTCGTTTTGATTTTTATATCTGGTACACAGCAAGTCTATAATAAGTTACGGGATTACACTTTAAGACACATGAATGGACTTAAAAATATTTAAACAGAGCTGTCAATTGTCAAGAATTTCTTTACATATATATGTATTATAAGTAATATTTCTTCTGTACGTGTGTTTGTCACTGAGCTTGAAATTGGATTCGAGAATGGTTGAGATTTACAATTCGATATGAGATTGCTATACGAATAAATATACTACAACTGATTATAAAATAATGACGAGACAAAAAAAAAATATTATTACGAAATTGATACGAAATCATTACTATTTCGTATTGAAACTATAAAAAAAAAAACAAAAAGCATAATATTCTGTCATACCGCTCTCTTCCAATACTGCTAAATATAAAAATAAATATTCAGTAGACTAATCGCATGCAAATTCAACCAACAATATATGCATCAAAGAAAGCCCAGTTGGAAGTGAGTTTCCTTTCAACAAGGGCATTATTTTCTCCACACGGGGAGTTCGGCTACTGGAGGGCACGATGCTATCTCAAGCCGGCCGACACTTGAGAAATACCCTCGCCTACTTAAACGCGCAATCGTTTCATACCCGTTTTTAATCGACATTGAAAAATATTTCCTGCGCTTGGCCGAAACGAATTTCTAATGCATTGCTTTCTAGCATTTTCACATTGATCAGTGATTATATGGACACTCGTCTTACTGTTGATTTTATTTGACTTCCCGCACGCGCTTACATGGAGACGTTATTCAGATATAGAAACTTACATTGCCGTCAAATTTTGTTTTCAAGGTGTTTATTTATTTACGATCAAATAAAGGAATTGGAGCTTTGAATTTGTTCGTAAGTTTAGGCGTAACAATTCCATGAATAAGACACGCAGACAGAAATGACTTATCCTACTAATATTATAAATGCGAAAGTTTGTAAGGATGTGTGTGTGTTTGTTGCTCTTTCACGCAAAAACTACTGAACCGGTTGCAATGAAATTTGGTACGTAGATAGCTGAACAACTGTAATGACCTATAGGCAACTTAATATTCCCATATTCCGACGGGATACGGACTTACGCGGGTGAAACCGCGGGGCGCAGCTGGTATGTAATAAAAGCTGTGCAACACGGCAACAGTGGCAACAGCAAGTATTACTACAGCTTACATGTTATTGTGATACATATGTTGCATCAGTACTAAGTATTTTTAAAACAAGTTCAGTGGTGTCATGTAAAAGAGCAAACATATACTTTCATGTTTATAAAATTAGTATAAGACAAATATCATTAACGTTTAAAGATGTCAAAAGCGTTAAACATCACGAAGTAAATTATTTTTAAGTTGTTAGCTTTAAATTAAAACGATTAATATTGTACGCAAAAGTCGCCTATAGCACTGTAATATAACACTACAAAAACAATTGAAACTATGCACTTTCGCTACAATAGATTAATATAAAATATAAAACAATCGAACCTAACAAATAAGCAGTATTCACGATCCGTGAACAGCGCAGTTCCCACGCACGTCGGTGACGACGACCGTTAGCACAACAACAAACGAAGCTATCGATCAAATAACACGCGGGTAAATAGATCCCTTCATAACTGCTCCTATCTCTTAAATATATTTGCAGTGATGCATACGGAGAAAGTATAAAGTAAACAGTTGGAACTTCATAAAAAAAAACCTTTTAAGAGGAATAAGCCGATTGTACATGCTCTTCACGCTCTCTAAAGCTTTGAAAACATTTTTTGGGAGCTTTGTGTTTTTCCAGTTAAATATATCGCTTTTTATCAGTAACAAAAAAATAGTCGTGAACAAGTTGCAATTTCTTCAAAGTTTAAGGCCATTTTTTATGATATCGTCGGCAATGGAGCTGGTGGGTCGCACTACCACCGCCCCTAAACATTTGGAGAGGCTTATGGTGGATTGCAGAGCTTACGCCTCTACAAATGGATTGCCGCCTTCAAATTGGAAAAGGATTAAGAAAGGATTGTCGAGAGGATAAAGGACTGGGAAGAGTAAGGAAAAGGATATGGGCATACACCGGCCTTCTCCTTTATCCAATTATACAACATAGGATGAATCTAATCTTCAATTTGTGGTCCTATAGGAAAGAAGCCAATCAACATTTGCTTCATCAAGATAAAAGATACATCGTTATTTAACCAGTCAACAGCCTATCGCGCAGAAAACTCTGTACGCGAAGTAATCGTTAACGAAATCTCGGCGAGTCGAGCCATTAAAATTTCCGATCTAGATATTTAGGCACACGTCTACATTTCACATTCCTCTAGTTAAAGCTAAACGTAACAAGCAAGAACGAATGTTAATTAAAACCGTATAAATCTCACAAACCGCGGTAGCGAAAGCAACTTGCCCGATCTTAAGCGTCGATAAATTTATTAATCACCCAGCTCAGGACCACAGGTACAATATAAACATCTCGATTCTATAATTACACTCGAGTCGAAATCGATACAGATATCGAGTGCGACATAATCGTTTGCATTTAAATCACTGTTTATATCACCTCGGATTAACGCCCACACTGAAAACATTCATCGCCTGGACGATCTTATTGAGCCGTTTAGAAGTAATTGATATTTTATTCCCAGTGATTCATTCTGAGTTGTGCTATTCGACAACTATTGCTTTTTATTTGTAAAACCAACCTATCAATCATATAAAACCTATTTTGTATAGTTGTTGTGTAAGAAATCACATAATTATTTTAAATTATTTAATTAAACCCACGATTATAAATCACTAGCTATGACCCGCGGTTGAAACCGCGTAAGTCCGTATCCCGTAGGAATATCGGTATAAAAAGTGCCTATGTGTT
>NC_052110.1:2876766-2957286 GCF_012273895.1 Zerene cesonia
TATATATATATATATATATATATATATATATATATATACACAAAAATTGCTCGTTTAAAGATATAAGATAAGTAGGACTTTTGATACATAAGTCATATATGTCAATTATTAGAATTTTTGAACTCTAAGTTGATTTAAATAAAACATCTGTATATCTCGTTAATCTTTCATCTAATGAAATAAGCCTATACCCTCATGCATAAACAACTTCACCATTATGAGTTACCACAGCGAAGGAAATCTTCACTCATAAACAGCAGTTCCGCGAGTCAACAACCCTTTTAGCACACTGCATCACCGCAAATGTTATAGGGCACGTCAAGGCACGTTTGCGTACGGTGACGTCTCGTTAACAAAGGGAAATAATTCTAGTCTCCTGCAATCTCTATAACGTATGTCTGCTTGATTTATTGCGCGTTTGTTCGCGCCTCACGAGCTGACGATGAATGCCGCTGCGCTATCCGCGATGATTTTAAATACAATACGTAGGAAATCGCGGCGGATTGTTAACGATGTTTGTCATAATCTAATGTGATTTATGGACAAAACTTCGGCTCGATGTGAACAAACAACAATGATGTATTGATGTTCCTTTCAATGGCTCATTAGTGATAAATTCATTTTGAGCTAGGAATCGTGTGTCACTAATGTGTCCTTTTACATTTGAATCGAAAATCTTTGAGAATACAACATACATATATCACACACACTTTCTGTTGAAACGATGATTTGAGATGATGATTGATATTTAAAGATATTACGAACGATAGGAAATTACAATCTCGCTGCAATATTACAAATATTGAAATGTAATAACTCCGGCCGTCGATTTAAATATTCGCAGTAAAAAACAGGCAGTTATAGACACATATCGATTACACGATATGCGCAATCCATGTATGCAACCATATCGAAACGAACCCAGATGCTTAGCCATTAAGGCATTAGAGAAATTATACGGTCTAGATAATAAATGTATACGTCATACAAATTGAATATCGGAGGTTAATACCGGCTAAGAAAGGTAGAAAGTAGAAACTGACAAATCATATTAGTCGATCATGTCGGGATATTTCCCTAATGCGATGTAATTTGTCCAACGTACGGCATAAGCCAGGGGTATTGGATTTACTTGTACATGTTTGCCAAGTTGTGGGGAGCAAGGAGGTGTTATTGCTTCCGCTGTCTATGCAAATGATAATTAAAATTGAAATGACGTTAGATTATTTATCTATTAATAATTTGCAAGTATACAATACAAGTATACAAGTATACCAGATACAAGTAACAATACTAGTATTACAAAGAAAAGCATACCTTTGTATGAGAATAAAAATAGAAATGATTATTTTTTTTTATTTTACTTAAATTACACATTATTTTCAAACAAGCTTGGAAAACCGATAAGCGGTACTTGGTTCTCGTTACAACATTAATTATCATATCGCATATTTCTATTTATCGTATATCACACACAGAGACAACAAAATTCACAGGAGACGTAACCAATTACACGAGCGAAAATGATAATTCAATCTTAGAGCAACAACAATGGGTACATGGCATCCGATATATCGTACGATAAACTTGCACACGACGTCGATGCCGAGATGCTAATTAGGAGCATCTCGCTGGCGGCGGTTATTTGAGATATGTTCATTAGACCTCGTTTACATTGTGCGCTTCGTTAACTATGTAATGATCCTTCGATTCTGCATTAAATTCGCTTCTGTAGTCTCCTACTGACGAGTTAAATGCTTCAATAATTAAATCAGTTTCAGAAGTATTATTACTCATGTTATACATGCGCATACGCACACATGATACAAATTGATACACGTAGTCTTAATTTGAATATTTAAAGCTGCGGTCTTTGTTATTTTAATTTAAAATATATATGAACGATTTTATGTCAAATTTTTTTCGATACCCTATCAATCGTAGTTGAGAAGAAACCCGCCTTCTGTACAGTTCGTACAGGAGACGGGCATTCAATTGTTATTCTTTCAATTGTATTAATAGAGTGTCATTATTTTTCTAAGATAAAATAAGCATAATTGATAAAAAAAAGTTAAACAAGTAGGTATGAATTTCTAATTGCTTTAGTATTTTTGTCCGTGAGTTCGTTGATCGATTGATCTTAAAAATTAACTAATTTTCAGTTGTAACCTAGTATAAAATAAATAGAAGGACTAATGTAAACGCGCCTTACGAGTAAACATTAAAGACAATGTAGTCACTCACATGCAGTAAAAGTTTCTAAAGGGCATTGTTTTTAGCTTATGCCTCGTCTGTAATTAACAATTTCTCTTTAAGATATTTATCAATTTCTTATTCAAAATGAGTTTTCACTTAACCACTTAATCTCTGTATTCATTTGTTATAATTATAATCTCGTACTATTTAACACACTCATTCTCTTTCATCAGATTTTGTGAGTTTGTAAACATATAAAATACAATATAACCAAATTAGTGTTTCCACCAATAAATATATAATCTTATTCAAAGATCACGATATTAAATCGCGATATCATAAAGATCAAGAAGATAACATCGCATTTAGACTGCTGTATTTTACCGTCCTTATACGTGTATAACATATATATATATATATATATATATATATATATATATATATATATATATATATATATATATATATATATATATATATATATATATATATATATATACTGTATACTGTATATAGAATCTTCATATAATACTGAAATATCTTATACTTTGCATATGAATTAAAGCGGAAGCCGGCAAACATTGCTATCCTACTAATTAATTAATTAATATTATAAATGCGAAAGTTTGTGTATGTTACTCTTTGACGAAGATAGCTGGACAACTGGAATAACACATAGGCAAATTTTTATCCCGATATTCCTACGGGATACAGACTTACGCGCGTGAAACCGCGGAGCGCAGCTAGTAATTAATACTATTCTCATTAATAAACGTGCATGATTGTTTGTTTGACCTTCTTTCACGTCGTCATGGAGCGGTATTTTTTTAATATTACATAGAAGACTAGACAGTGGCTACTTCATATCGAGATCAATTATGATGCGTATTTGAATCACTCCCAAATTAATTCCGATATTTGTATATTAAAAGGCCGGCATTAATAATGTGATATATATGACAACTGTTGGTTTTCTTTGAATAAGCGAGGGAAGCCGCTGGCATAATCGTGAATCATAATTCTTCATAGGCGCAGACACGGTATACATGGTGTTACAATATAAATAATACGGTATGTTTTTCTCATGTGTCGCCACGATATAAGGAGACCAGCGATAATTATATCAATCGAGTTACAAACATCACATCTGCACTACAGTACCTACAGCTTTACTATTACGGCTGTTTAACGTAACCAGCATTAAACATTACCGTTTAATTTAACATTACAACGAACCATAACTTCACAACGGTCACCATTAAGATGCAATACAAGATACGGGCAACGATGTAATGAGCATGCAAACGTGGTCCCAGCGAACCGTCGGCTAATCGGCCGATATCAATATTATCGCTTGTGCGGAAAGAAAGTTGTATTGTTGCAATAAGCACAGCTTTCAGGTGTGTATGTAAAACGGAACGTGCGACACACGTCACGAAGCGACCGCGTTGGGTAACCCGGCCTCATTACCGCAACACCAGGAACGAATGTGTCTCGATATTATAATACGTACATTCATACGTAGCATCATAATGTTATCTAGGTAATTGTAACAATTTCGCTATCTCGAATATGTTTAAGCAAAAGTATGTTGCCTCCTTGTCTGATGCGTGACTCAGTTATTAAGATGGACGATACTACATATCAGTAACTAAAATAGCAATCTTTTTAAATACGAAGTTAGCGTTTTTATTAAATATTTTACATTTTTCATTTATACTTACAGATATGTTTAATGTTATTATTAAAACCTAAACTTAATAGTTACAGATGCGAGCTAGTTTATTACTTTATCTATTTTAAAGCTGGTGCCTCCCGTCCTAGTAATATTCGCCTAGTTCTAATAATTTAAAGGCAATTAAGTTTTTAGTTAAAATAATCATTTAACTATTCATTCACCACAAGATCGTATAGAATTGATTGGTTGCCATATTTTACAGTACATAAAAATAATTGCTTATGTATTCTCTCAAGTTCTGAAACGTTTTTCTGATCTATGTGCCATTCAGCTTGCATAAGAAGTTAGTTCCTAGTATATAGAATATGTATAGATTATACCACTCAGGGATCACGTACATATACAACGGTGAAAGAATTATTCAATTCGGTCAAGTAGTTCCTGACCTTAACGCGTTCAAATGAACAATCAAACTAGTCAGTTTTATATTATTAGCACAGCACATTTTATGTTAAAAGCATGAAAAAAAGTTCCATAACACGAACATGCATCGCATCACAAAGGGTACATATATACTCTTACCTATGCCGTACATAAAAAGTTAAAGCAAACATACGAATAAAACAATGACATCATAGTCACGTATTGAATGAGCTGGTAAAACTTAAAGCCATTGACGTTGGTTGTAGTCATTTTATATTATTCAGCAATTCTCAATAGGTGATTGAGAATGAGCTTATTCAATATGAGAAATTTTTAAAGAATAGAATTTTTTATCACGAGGCGAAATTGAACCCGCGTCATTTTGCCAAATCAACGCAACGCCTTGCCTCTTGGCTGGTGACACTAAGCAATCGAATTTCTTCTATTCTTTCGGTTTAATGTGCCTAAGGGACACCTCACGCCATCTATTGAGATAATTAAGAAGCATCTCAACCAATACGAAACATTATTGCAATGACAACAATATTGTATAGACGGATCGCGGCCTATGTTAAATTTAATTTTTTCATCAGCATTCAAATGCTTAAAAATTTCATGCTAGTAAGGGTATGCTTCTTCTAGATGTTGATAAGAGTTAATAAGTTGATAAGAGTACAATATTTTTTTTTAGTCGTGATGTTATTTGGGGAAAATTATTCAGCTCTTCTGCCTTGTAGCGGAAGACTAATGTAAAACAATAAAACAATAATCCGTTAAATAAAAAAAAACTATCGATTTTTAAAACAATCTTTTAAAACAGTCTTCATCTTCCTAGCATTCAATGATATTCTGTCGATTTAACGTATTAGAAGCATATTCAAAGCCTTTCATTTCTTAGTATAAACAAAATAATATAACATAAAATATGTTCTGGAACTTCTCCTGAAGAATCATTTTCTTTTTTCTAACAATTATTGTTGTATTGTTACCCAACAACCACTCGTTGCAATCCTGATGTCGTTGAAATATCCCTAGCTCTTGTATCAAATGTTATTTTTTAATATTTTATTTAATTTGACTTATCTGATATTTTGGTAGATGCCTCAAATAACATTGTGCGTAATATTATGTCCATACCTCATGTTTTCGAACGTTCCACGTCATCGAAATATATCTTATACTATGTAAATTCCCGTGTGACAATTTTAGTTACCAAGCTCGGCTAAACGGCTGGACCGATTCTTATGAAATTTTGTGTGCATATTGGGTATATCTGAGAATCGGCCAACATCTATTTTTTATACCCCTAAATAATAAGAGTAAGGCAGAAGAGCGTTTGCCGGGTCACTATACATATTCCCAATAATAATAACAAACTCCCACGCACACGCACGCAACGTCCTCGAAGCTTCCCCGTGACACACAAGCACACGCACACTAACCTGATGTTCTCGAAGCTTCCGCAGCAGCTCGTGGTAGGGCGCGGCGCGCGCGGCCGCCAGCGACGGCGGCGGCAGCCGGCCCTCCATCACGTGCAGCCAGCGCCGCAGGCAGCGCAGCTCGTGGGCCGGGTCTGTCATAGCATTGTGATATTAATCGTACGGTGTTAAGATGCGTTTTATCTTGATATGTGTCCAACATTTATAATACATACAATTTAATAATTTAATTGTTGTATTATAGTCTGCCTATGACCACGCCGGTTTTAACCGTTGGTAACGTCAGGATAAATAATATAAATAAATCGAATTTAGTTATTCCTTAATGTATATTGAATTAGATGGTATATTCGTCTTATTATTATTATTACTTTTTTGTAAGTAGGTCACTTCATAAACATGTCACATATTAAATTATATTTAATTTTAAATGACATTTATATCGACCCTAGTCTTAGCATTCAAAGAATCATTCAATGATCGAATGGACCTTCATAATAATTATTATATTTAATAAAAAAATATTTTACTGTAAGGCATGCAAAGCTAAGAAACATGCGCCCTACCCGATGTTTGCTACCGCCTGCCAACTACAAGCACTCGAATTCCATAAATTCCCGAGCGCCAAACTAGATGGCGCTTCCAACAAATTTTCATGTGGCAAGTTTCAAGGTTTGCTAACGCTACCTCTACTTAACACAAGATGGCAGCAATAGCACCATAAAACACTAAATAGAAAATTTTGTGAAAATTGGGTACTTATTAGCACTAAACATAATTCCCAACTCCCCTCTATCTACATCTTAGACTATTATATCATAGCATTTTAAATGGAAAAATTATGACGCAAAGATTTCAACCACCGTTTGATGTACTTGATTTTTTTTTTCAGGAAATAAAAAAGGAGTTTAAAGATCGGTAAAAATATTTTCTATTAGCTTACCAACAGTGTCGGAGCAGTCTCCATCGCGTTGCTGCTGCTCTGGGCTAAGTAGCAAGCGGAGACTCTCCCACTTCACGTTCAGATGTTCCACACGCCATGACACCTGGGTAGACGAATTTTTAATAGACAATTATATGTATGGAGGTTTTTATTAATAAGGCTCCCTTATATCATGATTCAAACAAATGGCGTATCATATAAAACTAGCTGTGACCCGCGGTTGAAACCGCGTAAGGCCGCATCCCGTAGGAATATCGGTCTAAGAAGTGCCTATGTGTAATTTAAATGTCCAGCTATCTACGAAGCAAATTTCATTGCAATCGGTTCAGTAGTTTTTGCGTGAAAGAGTAACAGACGCACACATACATATGTATCCATCCTTACAAACTTTCGCATTTATAGTATTATTATTCGCCAATAGATTTCAGGAAGAGTCATAATAAATTGGGACTACTCAAACGCCTCCTATTTGTTAAAAAAGTAAGTTTAAGTCGATAAAACACGAATAAAACACGAATATGACATTTTCTAAAAAAAATTCCTAGCTAGATCGATTTATCGCCCCCGAAACCCCCTATATACTAAATTTCATGAAAATCGTTGGAGCCGATTCCGAGATTCCAATTATATATATAGATATATATATACAAGAATTGCTCGTTTAAAGATATAAGATATAGCTATATTGTGCAACTCAGAGTTGCTAGTAGTTAGGCGCTTCTCTGTGCTTTCGAGGCGCCTTCACTAGAGCGGCTCGACGGAACAGTGGGTGTTTTAGTCGATAGGAATCGGACATAGGACTCCGAGTATATATGTACGCAAGATTTCCCAACTCTTAAAAAAAATTTTCACAACCGGTGGTAAATATTTATCTTCGTATTATGACGATTAAAAGCGGTTCTTAAAGAAGTCTAGGTAAACAAATAAATGAATCATGATCCTACCGTTATTATTACCCTAACGACATGAAAACAAGAAGAAATATGTAGAATAGTTAAGATAGAGGATAAGAAGCAAAAATTATAAACACATAGTAGGTATATATTTATAAATCGTTTGGTGAATTATTAAAAACATTGAAAATAACTCTAAGGTATTAAATAAAACGCCAATAGGAATCCTGTATAACATTTTTTAAGGCAATAGAATGATAAAAGTCCTATGATGGTGATCGCTGATCTTCAAACCAGCATCTAGTCTTGCCATCTATTTTTTCGCATTTTAAAAGCAAATTTCCCCGTGGAATATACCAAATGGAATACACGTAACATAAAACATTACCTCAGCGCCAGCCTCGGGTATCCTGTCGAGGATGGCGGAGGCCTGCTCGACGAATTTCGCTCGACGCGGCTCCACTGACACTAGCTCCGACATACGATTCTGAAAAATTATGTTCATTTATTATTATAATATTACTACTAGCTTCACGCCCCAGCTCCTTCCTGATAGTCATTTTAATAATATAACCTATCCTATCCTTTTATGTTGGATCAAGCTGCACATCCTATCCTTCTATCCTACTAATATTATAAACGTGAAAGTTTGTGAGGATGGATGTATGTGTATGTGTATGTTTGTTACCCTTTCACGCATAAACAACTGAACCAATTGCAATGAATTCACGGAGATAGCTGGACAACTGGAATAACACTTTTTATCTTGATATTCCTACGGAATATAGACTTAGGCGGGTGAAACCGCGGGGCGTAGCTAGTAGTGAGTAAATTTGATTAAAATCGGTTGAGTAGTTTAGGAGTCCATCGCGGACAAACAATGTGACACGAAATTGATATCTTTTAATATAAAATATGTATGGATAAATGATTTAAAGACTGTCCCTTATATTGTTTGGAATAACTTATGATTCGTGGACATCATATGCAGATTTTATTGAGCATATCAGCGCAGAAACTTGTTCAATATTAAAATACCTTTTGACCTCAAAAGTGCAAATCAATCTCAACTTTCTACTTCATACATATAGGGTGAAGTATCAAACGATACAATACTTGAATGTAACCAAAATGTTCTCATGACCTCGTATGTACATGTGTTGGGTCACTATAACGAAAAAATACAAAACGAAACATTTTCAACTAACTTTCACACAAGTCAGGTTGCTGATGTATTGATGAAAAGAAATTTTATATTTGCGTAGATGTAGTCAAGATGGATTTATGACGTTAATGTTTGGAGGGAACTAAATAAGATCTTCGATACATGTTTAGTTGTGGTTGTATTGCGTTGTATTCAAAGCTTATTGAATTTGTATTCAAAGCAATTGACAAGATCGAGTAGCGTATACCTAACACACCGCGTAAAAGGATCAACTCTTATGTGTAAGGATTCTTTCTCTGCGAATGACAACTAACAACAAAACAAAATTTATTTCAATAGCCGTTTTCCCAAACTAAAATTTAATACAGTAACTAAGTTAACCAATAAACTGTTCACTAATATCATGACACATAACATTGAATGCCAAGAATGACTATCAATGCGCAGCCAGCCCGAAAAAGAGTCAGAAAAGCTTGCTTATCCACTAATAGCATTCTAACTCACCGTTCTCAACTTCCTGCTGGACAAGTTTTCCGGACTCGAGTATATCTCCTCCTGCACGTGTGTGAGCCACTGGCACAGCTCCGTGAACTCCGATATGAGCTGGCTGAGCGACCACTGCCGGTTGAAGCCGGACGTCGGGTTCAGCAGCCGCGGCCCGTGCAATACTGACGCGTTGTTCGACAACAACTCGCCGTTTGCTTCCTGGAATGGTAAATGAGATTTGTATGAGTTGGCCATAATTATAATTAATGAGAAAATAATAAGAACACCTAAAGGTAAGATAGAAGACTTCAGAATAAAGGGTTAAATTAAGATCATCATTTTGTAGGCATGTATGCTTTATGCACCTAAGGAAGAAAAATGAAAAAATAATTCCCCGTGTTACATGCAAAGAACAGCTTCTATTTTATTCATGTTACTAACATAGTTAATCGGCAGTCAAAAACTTTCAATCCACTAGCATCAAACATAACTCCCATCGGTTTACTGAACCAAAAGTTGCGGTAAAACTTCATCCCTCTTCTGCATTCACAACTACAAATTATCTATCTCTCTCTCACCTTGCACGTATCGATGATCTGGTTGTCCATGATATACTCGTAGTGGTGCTGCAGCAGCGGCCAGAGGTCGTCGGCGACGCTGCCGCCGCTCGCCGCCGAGCCCCAGCTGCGCCGCCACGCTTCGCGGCATGGCTCCTTCCTGGAGATTTGTAGATGGAAATAAGTATATAAAAAGTATAGCGAATTAATTTATGTTTTTTTTTATTGTCGTTAGACAGGAGACTGGCCAGATCGAAGGTGGATATCGGCTTATACATGCAATCGTTGCATTGACTAACATAAGCACTTATTTTAACTACAAAATATACGTCTTAAAACTAAATATACCGACGGCTAAATATATTATGGTTTTATACTTTTTTGAAAATCACTTCATGAATAAGCAATATAAGAACAATTTAATATACATGGATACATAATAATAAATTTGTATATAGCGCGACATGTTGCTTTTATTAGTTTAAAATAAGATAGACCAATACAAACGAAGTCTACCAAGAACAATTTAAACGGTCAATAGAAAAAGTTATTATTTCTTTATTCATCGGACATCGTGCTTCCTATGACACAAATAAATTGCTATAAAAATAATGGGTTTGTATTCTCTAAGAATTTCAAAAAGTTATTTATTCCTCGCACAGGAAACAGACACGTAGTCTATAGATGATTTTCAAATTTGTTATTAAAATGTTTCGATCACAAATGACACCAGCCTTGAATAATGAGAAGTTAAGACAATGGGTTTCGTGATACTTTATCGCAATCACTCTTCGGTACACAAACATCCCGTGGTTGAGTGCTTGCATAACTGTTATCTTTGTCTCTAATCTTATGGGATCAAAGAATTAGGATGAAAGATGTCTCTTTTATAATTGCTTACTTAACCTGCTCGCCGCATTCCATCTAAGATATGGAATATATTTATAACGTCTATCGTAAACAACAATCAATCTTTAAAATATGTATTACAGTAAGATTAGTGTCATATCCTACTTCCTTCCTACTAGTCGTACCTACTAATAATAGAAATGCGAAAGTTTGTGAGGATGGATGTATGTGTATGTATGTTTGTTACTCTTTCACGCTAAAAGTACTGAACCGATTGCAATTAAATTAGTACGTAGATAGCTGGACAACTGGTATAACACATAGGCAAATTATCCCGTCATTTTTATCCCGGTATTCCTACGAGATACAGACTTATGCGGGTGAAACCGCGGGACGCAGCTAGTAGAATATATTTAAAAAAACCAAGATCGGTTTTGGCGGAGCACACTAAGTGTTTTCCTAACCATAACCGTCTCATTTCTCTTTATTAAACTTTTATTGAAAGAAAAGAGAAATACACGTATGTATATGAACAAATACTTTCAACACTTTCTATGGGTTTGTTAAAAATAACTAAATTGTTTATGCTTTAATTATTAAAAAAAATTGTAGAGGGGAGTAATTTTTACAATATATTGTGATACAAATCTTATAGAAAACTGTAATATAGATTGTAGACTTTAGTTTCTTGATAATTGTCTACAAACCTTGAAAACCTAGATTATTCGTCTGCAAAATATTTTCACGCACATTTGCATACAGAGTAATTAGAGCACAATAGTTAATCAGTTCATAATATAATACAAAGTCGCTTTCCGCGACTTATTACGTATGCTAAGATCTTTTAAATTACGCGACAGATTTAGATGAGGCCTTTTTAATAGATAAAGTGATTGAAGAGGAAGATTTATATGAATAGTAACATTCATTAAATAGTGGAGACATACTGTTTATATCCCTTAACTATAAGACAGAACAGCTGTTGCCGGGTCAACTAGTAATAAGCAAGAGTCCGGCCCGGCATGCAGGAAATAAATTGTTTCAATTTATCTGCACATGTGATAACAGCACCACTGCTTAAAACGGTGAAGGAAAACATCGTGAGGAAACCGGCATGTCCAAGAATCAAAATAAACAATAAACAATAATTTATTTATCAAAACATTTTGTTACAACAACAACAAAAGTTCGACGACATGTGACATCTGCCAACCCGCACTTGGCCAGCGTGGTGGATTATGGCCTGAACCCTCATAGGAGGCCTATGTCCCAGCAGTGGGAACGTATGGTCCGATGATGATGATGATGAAAGTCACTTTACCTCTTTTTAGTAAGGCTGTGATAGGGCCTCTCGAGCTGGTCACAGGGCCCGTTGGGGTAGGCGGCGCTCTTCAACGAGGACAGGGAGAAGCTGCTCTTCATAGCCGAGTTCTCGAAACCTGAAAGTTTTGTGATCAATTTGTTTTATATGTCATTACTATTTAATACATAACATTACATTCTGTTTCACATGAATAGAACTATTTTTATTTGGTACGAAGTTATATTTAATCTTATATCTTTAAACGAGGAATTCTTGTATATATATATAATTGGTATCTCGGAATCGGCTAAAACGATTTTCATGAAATTTAGTGTATAGGGGGTTTCGGGGGTGATAAATCGATCTAGCTAGGAATCTTTTTTAAATAATGTCATATTCGTGTTATATTTGTGTTTTATCGACTTAAACTTACTTTTTTAACAAATAGGAGGCGTTTGAGTAGTCCCAATTTATTATGACTCTTCCTGATATCTATTGGCGAATAATAATACTATAAATGCGAAAGTTTGTGAGGATGGATGCATATGTATGTGTGCGTCTGTTACTCTTTCACGCAAAAACTACTGAACCGATTGCAATGAAATTTGCTTCGTAGATAGCTGGACAGCTGAAATAACACATAGGCACTTTTTATACCGATATTCCTACGGGATACGGACTTACGCGGTTTCAACCGCGGGTCACAGCTAGTGGATATATAACATGCACAAATATAAATTTATATATTTATAATTTTTTATTAGCAAATAACCTGTTATTTAAGATATCGTTGATCAGAATAATGATCGTAACCATTCTTAAGATATCGGAAGTCATCTGATACCGACGATGAATTTATTATTTTCCGGATATTACTTCTACCTTAGGAAGAAGAAAAAGTCTACATGATATGTATGCAGCTCAGAGAACAGAACGTTTGTCTGTCTATCACGTCTATCATACACTAAATCCGTAACTACATCTATACTAATCATATCAAGCTGGTAGGCCTGACTATTTGTTTGTGTTACATATACCATGTATCAACAAATATCAATTCAATTCTTTCAATATGTCCATACTGGTCATTTATTTTAAATATATAATCTCAATCAATTAAAATCTCTCATCATCTCAATAAAATAAACCCAAAACATGTTTTCATGTTCATTAAATAGAAAACTGTTAGACAGAATGTTTTGTTTTATCACTGGGCGCCTATATTCAAAATGGTTTGGAGAGATTTTCAAAAATGATTTCACCATTGGACATGTTCGTGAACCTTAAATGCTATAGACTACATATGTCCCACAGACGAAAGCGCGGTTGATCGCTAGTATCAAATAAAGACATTTGTTTAACTATTAATAAAAATATATATAATTAAACTATACTCACTAGTGGACATCTTGCCTCGAACGTTCGGGAACTTCCAATAAAATCAATTTACTTCTAAATCAAACATTAGTATTCCCTTTTGTACTGTCTCGTCTCTTTGTACTTAATCTCTTGGTACAATTTCATGTGAACATTAAGTCTAAATTGCTTCATTTAATAAACTATTGCGACTAGATTCGTTAAAGTTAAATATAAATAAATAAGTGTGTCTTAATCATGTAATCTTGAGACAAGACTCATGAATTTGAAGAACAATCGTCGTGTTTTGGTGATGTCGTCGGTGGTCACATTTTGTTTTGTCAGTTCCTCCCTTTCCTGGCGTGGCGTTGCACAATTCGTCCCTTCGTATCTGAAACAATCAAAAAATTTCATTAACATATATGTAACTTACAAGCTGCATTTACGAAGTTACGTTCACATACGCTTTTGAACTACGTTCTATATAGCTGGAATTACTATATTTTTGGTTGTGTTTCAAATAACCGACATGTTTGGTAGAAAAGAGTGCAATCTTATGCTTAAATTTAGAAAGACTACCAGTGAATTTGTTTCTTTCGTTAAAGAGAACTTTCTGTGGATTACGTACGAGTAGTGGCAGCGATAAGTACAAAACACGTAAACAAGCACTCAAGTCTCAACTATTTACCAATAACTTTCACGAACCAACCATTTCAAAACATCACTAAGGGCAAATGCAAAAATGGAAAGCGCCTCTTGCGGGTACAAATTATTTTTATAGTTTCACACCAATTTGCTTCAACAAGAAAATTGCTAAGGCACGAAATGCAGCGGTTTCAACCTATTAAGTTAACAAATTGTAAAACTATTGTTTGTTATACATATTAATATAGTTATAATGTTACAACTTCATGCTGTATAAATACAAGAGAATTATGAAACTACCTATAGAAAGAAAAATGTACAAAAGAGCTAAATTATGGGGAGAAATAAAGAAGTACCACAAAATTTAGTATTTTAACAGCAATAGTATAATATCCTTAGATATATTCATTCATATCCACGTCCGTTGTCTTAATCCCAAAAAAACTCCGCGTGTGCTATGAATAGAGGGCTCTAAATGGGGTTAAACACACTTCCTCACGCGACACGCTAAGCAAATAAAAAAAAATACGAATCGTTTCATTAAGAAACTTATTTTGGTCGTTTATCATAGCCCTCGTTTAGGGGAGGTCCCATGATTGTATCATTACTGTCAAACATACTGCTCTGTCTCATTAACCAGTTGATATACTACATAATAAAAATAATAAATTGTTTTAATAATACTAAGCTATGCAAACGCTTAAGACCACTGTGGAGTCTGTACCTTCTTCATAAATATAGCTCTAGGTAGTATCAATTGAATATACAGTTCATCGTTATAGCGACCTGCAAATATAGTTACTAGTTGATATGTACGAAACAAGTAAATAAAAGCGCCTATAATTCCCAACAGAGGGTCCTAACGCGGAAATAGCATGAAATTCATTCCCTTAATGCATATAAATTATGAACTTTCAATTACTCTTCCAGAACTGCGATAAATCACAATCAATATCGTCCAACCTCTAAACAATGCGACACTTGTACAAGTGCCCTTGCTAAAGTACAAAGTATAAGACGTCACTACTAGAACGTGCAAACCACAATACATAATGCACCCTTCCGGCGCAGAACTGTCCCTGATTTCTTTGCCATAAATGTATGTGTACAAGTAAAGTTTCACCGGCGGGTCAACGAGGCTAGGGCTGAGATAAATGGCCCATTGAAGAAAATTATAACCCGTGAGCGCTGACTGAGGAAATATTATTGTCTCCAACCACATAGCTTATACGCATCGATACTCACAAAACGAATAAACGTTTTAAACTGTTTAAATGCTAACGCATCTTTAAAAAACAAATATGACGTTAACGTTATCGATAAAAGTAACTATTTAGGTTATAATTCTACAATAAGAATCCTAAAACAAATTTTATTTTGTTCCTTTAGGAAAGATACATTTTATAGGGAGTGAATATCACTCGGCTCTCGCCTGATCATAAATAACAGCATCGTCAGAAACATCTCATCTCTATCTCGAACAAATATCGAAAACAATCACGTTCCATAGCCAATACCAAGAGATGCTACGATTGCATTATCAGCATTCCATGCAAAACCAATTCACGCTAATCTAGCGTTAAAATGACCCACTTATAAGGTGGAAATTGCCGTAACAATTGTTATATTGTATTTAGATCGAACACGACAATGTGATCCGTATGGAAAGCATGTTTCGCGTTAAACAAACGTTTACTTTCTAATAACCCAATGATCGCTGGCTACGGGTCAATCCGGCCCTCACAATATATTCTACAATTTAATCTCTGTTGCAACGGTAAATGTAATTGATTTTCAATTTATAGCCGGGTAAGTACGTGAACGGCGTCGTAAAGACAATAGGTACATAAGAGTGGTCCCTGAGAATAGCGCTCAGAAAACAGAATAGCGCCATAATGTATATTATACAATCAAATAACGCCAAGCTGTTTTCAAAGAATATATTGTAAATCTAAACAATATTGTAATTATCTATGAAAATGATTAAGTGTGTGTGAAAGTGTTAATCAGAATGTAAGAACAATTCGTTATTTCGATCACAGCAGATTAGAATTATGATAAATGACTACACCACAATTACGCGTGCGAAATGCTTCTACAACAATATGAGAAGCGATGCTTTCGCTAAAGAAAAAATATTTAGAAATTACAGTGTTAGAAAGACGGATGCGAAATATGGGAAATGATTTAGTTGGGCCATTTGCGAAAGATACGACCATTTATGAAATAAAATCGTAGACAAGGTCTATATTAAACATAAAATATGAACTCTCCGAACATTTATGTATAATTATTATTGAAACTGTCGTAACAACAATAATTGTATTTAAATGAGATTATTTGAACGAGCAACATCCGTTATATTCATAGTGCAAAGTCATTTTAAAGCAAATGTATCGAAAAATCAAGCGCTGAACTTAAATCAATAGAGTGCCTTATTGTAAATTACATAACAGTCTTGTGGTCAAAGAGTATTACCCCCAATGCAACTTTCTTGTTTCACTTAAAACCGTTATTAAATAATAACAACCACGTTTCATGACGTACACTTATATAACATTGAAAGATTTCAAATTCACACACTCGAAAAAAACGATAAAATATTTTGAGCACTGCATAATTTTACAAAACGAACAGTGTCTTAATTGCTTCATTATTTATAACCTTTACACATGAATTTGAAAGATTTATATGACGAGGTATTATTAAAGTTGTTATTAATGTTAGGGGCATATAACTGCTAAAAGAACAAAAACTATTTCTATGAGGAATAAAAAAAAACAGAATGTTAACCGGACCTTCACGGAATCGAGACGAACGCGTTTCTCGGTACAAAGTGCATTTAGATAAGGCAAGGATGTTAGCGGTGAATATAAATCCTTATCTCATTATTTTATTGTCAATATACTGTTCGTAGCATTTGACAGTAACGAATGTTTGTTGTTACAACTAGGTGAAGGCTTCGTTGAACTTTTTTTTTGAAAGCTGAAATCTTATGAGAAAAATATAGATATTCTATACGAAAATAATGTAGGTATATATGCACCCGACAGTCGACATATAGAACGACTACAAAACATCCCATTATATCAGCTATTAAAAACAGTACGTTCGTGCATTCGCATCTGATTAGCTACGCTTCTTCGTTTGCAATAGTAGAAGGATGCTACAAAAAATTCCACCCTTTTAGGGTGAAATTAAATTATCGGCCCTAAAACCTCTTGTGTCAAACCGATATACTCTCTTAAATATTAAATGATTTTACATAACTTTTATTACAATAGAACTCGTCACAAGTCACGATTTGAGACGATAGGAATAACGAGTTCCCTTCGTCATGGCTTCGAGACTGGTCTCCATAACAATAGTGTAATTACACCGTGCGCGTCTAAAGGATATCAGGATTCTTCTATATACAGGTGTTCACTGATGGACGACTTTTAAATATAATGTCAACAACAAGAACAAAAACTATGATAGCTGATGTTTCCAAAAATTTTGTATTATATGGTCGTTAATCACGTAGTTAAAATGCACATTGGTTGGATTGAATTTATTAAATATTTTATGTGTCCATTCTCTCCGAATAATAGAAATAAGTGTACAGTTTCTACTTTTTACTAAAAGTCAAATCTAGCCGATGATCAAAATTCTAAACAATCCCACAATCTGATCAACCTGTATACTTGACAGGTACAAGCACTTGTAAAGCAAGACGAATTAGAAATCATAAAAAAAGATTTTTTACGGTCAAGAATGTTCGGGAATCGTGGGCTATAATTTAAATGGGATTTGGGAGCAATTACATGTAGATTATAACGTTTTAGAGGAGATGCATTAGAGTTTAACATTAAGATCCAATTACAAATACAGATTTCGTAGATGTGATATTATAATTACGATGTTTGTCTTCAATGGGATAGAACCATATTTCAGCCTTTTTTTACCTTCCATACTTCGAGTTAAATTATATCGATTACAATATAAGAAGGTCCTGAAACCACTTGTAAATATATCACACGCATAAAATCAATCACAATAGAATACTAAAATTCCAAGTGTTAACGAAAACAATTCAGTCTCAAATCTCTATGTATCAGGCTCGAACACCTGTACAGTATTTATCACAAGTCACGCGTACTTAACTAAAAGATAAATCATCGCATTAACACTGTCTCTCTACAGCACTTTCCTTCGTATTGTATGTGCGTACACAACTAGAGATAAGACAATGCATGTCACACTTTGTTACGCCCGATTTCTTTCGCTACGATAATATCTCATTACGCTTGAAGCGATCGCGAAGATTATTGTCTCGGATAAAGAAGAAAGCTCTGATATGTTTACCTAATAATTGCCCGGAGCTATGATCGATGTTTACAGAATGAAAGTCACAATCGCTGAGCTTCGTCACATGGCTGACACTAGAGAGTGTGGATTGAACTAAACGATGTACACAGTGAACACAAACAAAACAGGAATGTTAAAAAAAAAATGAATTTAACTACGATATTTAATATAGTTAGAGGGTACAGGATTAGTGATACGAAAAATTGTTAAATTGATGTACAAAGTAACTACGCACTATGAAGAATCTCGATTCATTAAATACCTAATATTTTATGATAATATTATGAAAAAGCCATAGACCCGATCAACTAAAATACAAAACAAACATGTACATTGAATGCAAATCATCAACAAGTAGTTACGAATTTCGCAACAACGGTGCTTTCTTTACATAAAATCAAAGCAACGCTACAAAGATATAAAAGTAGCCATAAAATATACAACGCTCTTATTACATGCAATATAAACAAAGTGTCAACGAGTGCACAGAGAATCTGCTGTAATGTATACTGCATTACAGTACAACATTGCGTTAATGTGTCGTATCAATTATAGGTATACTTTATATCGTATATCGCTGCTCTAACTTAAATATCTTACTGAAAACATTTTGATAATCAAATTAGTTTAAAGACAAAAAAAAAACAAGGTCAAAACAGAACAGTTGAAAATCAAAATCTAGACCAATATTCAATGAATTATTATGAGTTCAGTAATGAAACACGCGCGGTACGCACGGGGTAACAAAGGACTCTTTCCGGAGCGTGAAATCTCAAAACAATACGTACACACCGAGAGCCATCACATCAATGTAATTGCGGATCAATGGTTGGGCACCATTACGCCGGCTTTCACGTGATAAGGTACCATAATCCGATGTACAGTTAGGGAAAAAAGTACCGCTCAGTTCGCACGGAGCTGCAATCATTCGATACTCGGCTACACTTGGCAATTGATAACAGCTCGACTAATGGTATTGTACAGTGCCCGCTCTGATGGTGGTCTGACTGCTTATTAGATTCAATCGTACACCCAGCTAACTCACTGCACACCAATCTTAAGTGCATACGAATTGTAGACAAACACAATTTTTTTACGGTATACCCATAGCATCCATTGCTGTTATTTAACATATCAATCAATGCAACAATAGTTACCTACATGAAAATTTTACAAACAGTTTGTTGCAGTCAATACAAAACCAATTAAAGTTTAATTACTATAATAACAATAGATTAGCTAAAAAGGGCCAAGTTCAAGTGCGAACGATTTCACTTTTCACCACGTGTCATAACAAAATCGAAAGTGTACACACACACGCACACACACACACACACAACTAACGTGTGTTTATCTCACCCAGATAAATACAAGACGGTGAATGTTAAATATTTGTAATACTAACTGAAAAATCTGACCAATTTTCGATACCAGATCGATAAGAAACGCATTGTTCTACTTTTACGTCTTATACATTAATTATAACAACGTTATCAACGAAACTATCATCAGCATAAACGCGTTCAAAGACTAAAGGGTCGTTTCGAGGGTAACATTTTGCAATTTAAGATACGATGGTATATTATGTAAGTACAAATTACCATATCCGCATTGCAATTTAAAGTTTTCACACCAGTAGGAAATATTAAGATTTGTTATCAGAATTTCAATTCCATCTTCAATATACGACTTGCATAATACCTATATCAAAAGTTGATTACATTCCCCAACCTTATCCATTTTCTTTACTGGGAAATAAGTGAAAGAGGCTCCACTGTATTCCCACGATTAATCAGTGATCGTCAAACTTCACAACTAGTAATTGTATAAATAGTGAGTGGACGGCATTCAGTACCAAAACGGCAACAAGCCAATATAAACCGTAATGTACTGTACACAATGTCGATGTTTTAATATCTCTTAACAGATAAATAGACGAGCTAGAAAGCAATTAATTTTAGATTTAATTAGTTATCTTTTGAAAGAGGTGACACAGCGCCGTGGGTGTCTTTTTCTTGTCTGGATTTTTTATTTAATTGGAAACGCATAATTACCAAAGTCGCTTTTGTTTCCTTTACATTAACGCTTAGGTAATCACACATAATTGCGTCTCTACTAATAAATAAGCACTAACTAATTATTATTCACATATCTAAATAAATAAGTTTGTCGTCATGTATTGTTATACAGAGCCTACCGAAACCTAGTATGCTCTATATTATACAACAATTAACGAACTTTGTTCCAGGTTTCGTGCAGACAAACGAGCCCATTTCAAAATGTTTACTAAACAGACATTCCTTCAACAACAAAGAAGGGTACAATCTAAAAACCTACTAAAAATCCGAATAATATTATACGACGCCTGTTTCAGTGTTCCAATTTAAACTCCACGCCACACGCGGCACGCGACTTTAAATATTCCGATTTTACTAGATAACAAAGTTTCCATGACTTTGTAAGGACAGTGCTTCGGCAAACAGTAGTAAATTATTGGTTTAACTGGTTGTTTGTAGCGGAGAACCTTATAACTAAAACAATAAGTATTGATAAATTTTATACACCAAATTAAATCTATAATGGACAAAAATATTAATATAGCCATTGAAGAAAGGAATGCTTTTTGTTTTACATTAAAGTAATCAGTTAAAATTCCTTTTCAATTGAATTTACTTATATATATAAAACAAATTTTAACTACATTAATCGGTTCACCATTATTATGAAAAAAGCATTTATTTGCCGCCATGTATCTAAAAACCCAGGCAATAACGAAACTCGAACTTGCCAAATTTATGGCTAGGTATTTGAACTTACAATTCGGCAACGATTCGCGTGACGATAGCTGTTAAGCACGCAACGACGACAGAATCTAAATAAGGTTTAAACTGAAGGATTACTTTTTTATGTTAATACCACGAAACACCCGGAACGACTCTAGTACGAATACGAGAATACATCTTTATTGACGTTGTAAAATTCTGACACGTACTAGGTAAAGATCACAAAAGAATACTTAATTTCCGCGTCTCAGTGAATTTTAGTTGCGCAGCTTCGCACGGCGTGTATGCATATATAAAAAATATGGTATTATCATAACATATGTATGCAATTAAGTGTTGTTCAGAATAATTATTACTTAATCCCAATTAAATAATATGGGAGTTCTAATGACATTTTTTTCTATGTAACATCGTGATAACATCAATCTTAATGCAATAGATGACACAATGCACGCAAAAAAACACAACTGTGATCAACAACGCCAGATTGCAATCTATAAATATTTCCGGGTACAAAATACTCAAGACATTTCTAATATAAAATAATGATTAAATAAACGTGCTTAATTTCAAAATACAATAACTTTTACCGTATCTTAGGCAAAATCTTCTCATTTCAATATATTGCGGAATTAATTACTTTTGCTTATTTAATTAAAAACAGGAGATAAAATAAACGATTTTATGGTAGACTCTAAAGCTGTCCATTAGTTACACAGCAACGTTATCTATTCAATGGGCGTTTAAAGGCGTTAATATTCAGAACAGGTTGTACACTGGTACAATGCAAATTGTTACTTCGCATTTAAGTGGATGTGTGAAAATTCCTTCTATTCTAGATTGATGGGAAAATGTTCGCTGCAATGAATAAATTGCTATTTTTAGCTACACTAGCTACAACCTGATTGAGCTTTCGTTGTGTTCCTAACAATTAAGCCATTAAATAACTCGAGAACTTGGAACAAGCCATTTAATGAAGTTTTCCCGTTCTGAAATATATCGTGTTGGCGGTTAAACTCATAAGAGTAAATACAAACATAAAATTTACTTTAATATTGTGTATTTACGTATACATAAAAGATATTCGTTCTGTGGTCTAAGTTTGACACATGAATAGAAACTTATATCGTAGACATGAGATGCGCAAATTCAACAAATAAAAATACCCTATTACTAAGCTCTATTAAATGATCATTACATAATTCATGATATATAAAATGATATTCCTGATATACTCAAAATTAATTAATCACACTGCACGTGATCACAGGCCACAAGTCTCATTCATGACTATAAGTAGAAAGAAAGGCTGGTACAATTCTTAGAATTTTCACTAGTCGTCGCACGTCAAAAGTGGTTCAACAAACAAGCAGCATGTCGCTTTCTTGTAAGCACACGGGTAGCATGAGAAAGCTATAAAATAGGGTTGCCAAAACAACTTTTCCCCCGCTATTTTATTGAATGTTATCCACATTGGGGCAGCTATATTCCTAAAGTGGATGTTGAAAGAAGCGATATGGAATCTTCATGTATAGAAAGTTTACTTATAAAACAGAATCTTACACAAATCAATATAAAAATAGCCGAGAAACCAACAGTCATAGTAATTCCCTATCATGGGCGATACATGACAATTTACAAGAAAACCAATAAAATTCAATGACTTTCGATAACTATTCTTTCCATTTCATTCCAGCACCACATTTAGGTAAAGGAGATAACGATACCATTTGATTTATTTCAAGAACGTTCTTAACAAAGGATTTAACATCTAACCCAAAGGTACTAATCTGTAGAACAGATAACCCTATACATTTGTATAGTATAGATGGAAGGACAGATGAATCACTGACCACTATTTCATAACTCCGTATCATGATTCACGACAAGCGCATGATTTACAGAAATAAATTATAAATTCCAAACGCTAACCGTATTTTGAATACCTATTACAATGATGCAATGCATCAAATATTTAAAGGATAGAATATACTTATCTATTTTCCAGTTAGCTTCTTGGGAAGTTTATCTAAAAAGATAATCCAATATTTTTAGTTTCTTAATATAAACTCGTTTCTTGTGAACATAGTGTAAGTATGCCGGTTCAGAGAATTAGGTGCGTATAACAAAATAATATTCCCTTAGATAATAGAGGTTTCTTTAACATCTATAATCCTCAATTTTTTTTCAAAGCAATAATATCAATAATGTATAGTATTATGTACTCAGAAATATATTTCACTCTTATAGGGTGTGCTTATAGAATGGTTTACCATTTGTGTTAGTACTATCCACCAGCTATAAGTATAGCCCAACTCGAAGCTTTTCTCGTACGATACCCGGTATGCTCTATGCTACATGAACAATCATATGAAATTGCAGTGAAATACGGTTCATCACTTCTCAGCTTCGAGTAACGTAGTTATTCACAGTCATATGCATTCTTAATTATAATATGTCTTAATTAAGACACAAAAAAGAATTAATAAGCGTTCAAGGGATTCACTTATCCGACTCAAATGCTTATAGGATAGGAAGTAGACCGGGGCAATGTCGTTGCGGTAAGCCTCAAAAAACTGTCATACACTAATACGAATGTAACGTGTAATGATAAAAACTAGACGTAGAAACGTCGTGGGTGTCGGTTTACAACTGGTCTGCGCATACGCATCTCCGCCGGCGCGGCGGCCACAAAGGACACCCGACACCGATGGCACACACGACAAACAGAATGGAAATATTTTTATTTGTACCAGTGGAGTGATCTTCATTTATGGTACAAATAGTAGAAAATAAACGAATTTGTTTTAACTTCATTATTTGAATATATTTATGTATAGTTTGATTGATTTCAAATTCAAACTATATATCCGAATATCAACAACGGCGCGTTAGATGACTTATTGTGTAAAATAAGTGTACGGTTGATGCATCAGTGTATGTTAAACTATTAAATTGCTGCAAAAATTTATAATATAAATGGGCTGATAATGACATAGTGTACTCGGGTGCTTCTGTGAGTAAACGGAACTGCTTGATTCGGTCGACGCAGCCCTTCAATAAAACTAATATAAAAGCGGGTGAACAGCTGCTTGATCTTATTTACCTCTACAATATTTAATAACTTATTCTATTAAACAACGTTGTCTTAAAAGTATTTAGCATCGTACACCATAGTCCAAAAATTAAATTAAAAAAGAAGTTGACTTTTTCTCAATTTAGCTGAAAGAAGTTGATTTTTTCTCAATTAACGAATCACTAGCATGATTCATATAGATTCTATGTTCCAACTACATGACCTCCTTCGTTTAAATGCAATACAAAAATGCGAACCGATTATTTTCCGCAATTACAACTTTTTAAGAACAATTATTGCAGTAAAGAAAGTTAATAAATTTAAGGAAAGAACCTAAAGAAATTGTAAAGAATGTTAACTAGTAAAAACTCATTTAATTGAGACAGTTGACATGAATATTGCTTGGGAAGTCGGCCTCAGCTATGAACTATACGTAAATATTACGATTATTCTCGATCTAATTCCATATTGTTAGAATATTCACACGCCATAATAGCGTTACAACTAACAGCTTATACGCTATTTACGCTTTATTGCTTTTCATAAAAGCTAATAATTGTATCCATATTATTACCAAATACATACCAACATATCGATCTTTAAGAAATTGCAATAACGTAATGAAATAAATCTCTTCTAACCTTATATCTTTTCCATGAAACTAAAAAAGTAAGCACATTTCTGTAATATTTTTTACACATACGTCGAGTAGCAGAAATTCAATCTAAAAACACCAAATAAAGTAGGTATAACAATAGGGTTCTATCAAAATTAATCAAGTTCAATCGTAACTATACAAATTACAAGCTCAACAAATATGCGACATATAAATTAGTAACTTGTGTTAACGATAATTAGTATTCCACTCCGAGTCAGATCCTCAACTTTAACAGACAAGAGTTTTTGAATGACAATATGAGTATTGTTAACGCGTGACTTCTCTTGACCGTGACCCTTCAACGTCTGAGTTCAAATTATAAGTACACATAAAGAATTTACTATTTACGCCATATTTGGCACAATTATCGGATATTAAGGCGAAAGCGGTGATGAGTTTTGCGACATTTTCGAGACGAATTTTGTATATAACATGTTTCTTGGTATACAGATACCAATATGTGTACAGGGAAGTGTTTATCGTATAAAATCATTGTTTCAAAGAACTCGTTTCTTCATTTGTATAGTTCTAAGAAATTGATTGCACGTCTAAACGTAATTGTTTTGTTAGTATATAGCACTCCTATGCTCTAAAATCTAAAAATTTAATTAACTATTTTATTATTCTGGTTTATATAATTCTCGTTTGTAATATTTAATTCATTTATGATTGCCTAAGACATAATGTTATCTCGTGATACCCATTCATAATACAAATTCATACATTATATTATATTAGATATTTCACCTCCTTCCAGTTTAGTTTTTTGAAAAAAAAATTGCATCTTTCCAACGAGTTTTTAACATTTAGACATCATTAATGGCCGATCATTACAGCTATAAACAATATAATCCTAGAATAAACCACATAAACCACACCATTAAACACAACATTAAATCGTTTAGATAATCGAATATCCAAGATGATATCGATAAAGTTAGAATCTTGGCGATCTGTTATCTCGATTCGTTACATCGATTACCTAATCCGTCGGAGGTCTCGGCGTTACCTCACTAGGAGCGGCATTCTATTATGAAGGCCGCTCGTCATCTGTACGACACTTTATAAACCATATTTGACTTTGCTCCTATCACGTGAACGGCTTTGTCAATATTCAATTTCGCTTTCGTTGGAAGCTGTAATTCTCTTGTTGAACGTTTTATTTTTGTGTCGGCAGTATTCTATTGTATGCTTTTATCAGCCAGGTGATATTGCGACTGTTTACAATAATTTACACATAAAAAATACAAATGAAATCAAGGTTTTAGATTATAGCTGCGCCCCGCGGTTTCACCCGCGTAAGTCCGTATCCCGTAGGAATATCGGGATAAAAAGTTGCCTTTATGTTTTTCCAGTTGTCCTGCTGTCTACGTACCAAATTTATTTGTATTCGTTGTAAAGGTTTAGCAGTTTTTGCGTGACAGAGTAACAAACACACACATATCCTTACAAACTTTCGCATTTATAATATCATAACATTAAATGTTATATGTTATAGTAGGAAGGAAGTTATCAAAAATATAGCATGAAATAAACAATTATAAATCTAAACTCTGTCTAAATTATTGAAAACAAGAGCTTATTTTTATTTTGAAGCGCAATTAAGATGAAGGCAACGACGGAAATCCTGTGCTACATTGCGTAATTAACTCTTAAAACGATAGACAACTCGTCATATAAAGCCTAATGATTAAGGCATATACAAACTGTACTTTACAATTAAGATTTAATTATAACATCAGTTAACGCTAAGTTACTATATTTCAATAAAAAACCGTTGGTAACGCACTTAAAAAAAATTTAGATTAGTTTTCGCGTCTCTGTTTCAGTGAATTAATGGAAGCATAACCAAAAGTAAAGTCTTAACGCAAAAAAAAGAACAAGTTACTAACATAATTATCACATTAACAAAATTTATGTTTTTATTATTAATCCTGCCTACACTTCGTTAAACATTATATATCTAGTCGTAGTAGAGACCTTGGGATAATAATGCTACATTTATACTGCCGATTTAAAATTACTAAATAATTACACAAATTGTCTAACCTTCAAAATTGAACTGAGATTGCTTTTATCGATAAGCAATCGATAAAATACATCCTCATAATTTAAGCAAATACGTTTTCTTTTCGAATAACTTGACTTGAACGCAAAGTAATCCTATGAATCAAATATAAAGCTCGATTATAAATCATCAATCTCGTATAAACTCAATTATTTATAGACCCAATATAACTTCCATTATACGGTGTCACCTCAATTCCAATCGAAGCGACAACACGTATAACAGTTCACGATTGTGTAACTAAAAAACTAAATACAAATTTTAAGTAATATCAAGTACAGTTGAAGATAATTAAAAAAGAAGTTTTTGAAGCTAATAGAAGTAAAAGGTGCTAGATTCACTCAATCTAATCAACGTGCTTATATTAAATATTGAATAATATAAAAATTAACAATTTCAACTAGTAAGATTTTTGAGAATTTTTAATCAGAGCAGATACGGTCCACTTTCCTTCGACCAAGACGCACGTATAGCTTTTAAAGTATGGTAGGACTTAAAGCTTTAGATACCACACCGCCACTCGGAAACTTGTAGAGTCCTCACCAAAATGCCACATTCATAAAAAAGTACACATCCTTTTGCTTACCCTTCCCAGTCCTTTCCTTTATGTCTCTTGTCAATCCTTTCTTTATCCCCTTCCAATTTAAAGTCGGCAATCCACTGGTAGAGGAGAGGCGTAAGGTCGATTCCAGATCTTACGCTTCTACCAGTGATATACCCTCCAATGTTCATGGTTCTTGGGTTCTTGGGTTCATGGGCGGTGGTAGCGCTTCTCATCAGGCGACTCACTAACTCCATGGCCGATGACGACATAAAAAACGGGACAATGAACAATATCCTACAATAACCTACAGAGATGCTAGAGCTGACCGCAGCGCTTCTGGCGGTTCGTGTGGCGCTCGTTTCCGGGTAGCTTTCTAAAATCATTAGCGTATTCATTTAATTTTTATCCTCGAGTATGTTAAGCTAATCTCTCTGTTATCATTAATCAATCATACACTCCACAGAGATTTGACGCTTGTTCTTCACAGGCAATCTAACACTGCGCTGTGATATGAATTACTTTTTATTATTGCTTACCTAATGATTTGCAATTGCATCTTTCTGTTTGTACAGTAAAATAACTATCCGTGACCACAATGGAAGGTGCTCCATGTATTCGAAATTCATAATGTAACTCCTGGTACCTATTACAAACGTGAAAGATTGTAAGAAAATTATCGATGAATGTTGTTATGTTACTCTTTCATTCGAAAACAGCTTAATATATGTATATGAAATTTAGTACAGCGATAGATTATACTCCGTATCAGCACATAGGCTTTTACTCGGGTACCACGCGAGGGAGCCGCGAGTTACAGCTAGAATGTACATTATAATGATATGAATAAGACATTATAATAAAATTAATTATAACTGCAAGTTCTCTATAATCACTTACAATTTAAAAATACAACCCGTACATGATTAACTCATTACATTTTATAATTAAATAAATAAGAGCAAACATAAGTACACAGCCTTCGTGTGCTCGGTAAGGAAAGGTCGATTCATGGCCAAGCGCATTTTTGGTCAGTGCACCGTTCTCGTAGGCAAGTACAATTGACATGACGTCATTCAACAACTGTTATAATATTATCAACTTGTAAGATAAATTAATATATGGACCTTTTTATCATCTAGTCCCGAACTAAGCTAGACTAGTATTTTATTGTGTTGGATTTTACGCGAGTATTATACATTTAGTCTCCCCGTGACCATGCTTGCTGTAAATTATTCGAAACGTCGGGTTAAAAAGTCTTTAATTTCTCAGCAAGACTAGTGCAATAGGATTAGGACAAATGATTAACATAAAAAACAATAGCTACGTAGCGGCAGGTTTATATATTTATCAATACATACATACTACATATTATACATATATGAACATTTAAAACAATGATGTGCACAGGGTTAATTATACAATATCATTCCTTGGTATAACCATGGGATATTGCTCATTAACCATTTACATTAACTCTTCAAAACCCTCTCTTTTAAAGATCCTCAATTCACAAGTCAGTGGCGATGTTTTTAAATGTTATTAGCAACATCTGTTTCATTCTTTTATTTTCCAATTAGTATGCCAGTCGCTACTTTAAGTTAAGTGGTAGTTTTGCAGTCTGTTCAATAAACTATATTCAATAAACTATAAGATAAGAGAAGTTGTTCTCTCGTTTCCCAATAGGTATGAGAATTGTCTTTTGTCTTTTGCACTGTTTTTGTTACTCAGAAACTTATTTAGTTGAACGTTGCAAATATCAAGAGCTACTGGGTCGAATGGAAAAAATAATTTTGTGAATATTCATTTTTGTGAGGAAGACCTAATTAGCCTATATCACCAACTAGCTGCGCACTGCGGTTTCACCCACGTAAGTCCGTATCCTGTAGGAATAGCGGGATTAAAAGTTGCCTATATGTTATTCCAGTTGTCGAGCTATCTACGTACCAAATTTCATTGCAATCGGTTTAGTGGTTTTTGCGTGAAAGAGCAACAAACACACACAAATCCTTACAAACTTTCGCATTTATAATAGTAGGATATGAGTGAGGCGGCAATGAGAAATGTAGCAAAAATTAAGAACGAATTTTCTGAGAGCAGAGTTGTGTGGGTGAGCTGTACAAGTAAGCACAAAAAAAATTCCACTAGTTATTTATAATCTGCAAATTTAATGATAAATTCGACGGTTCGCATGCAACGAGCGCAACTAGCGAACTTAAACAGATACATTAATGTTAACATCCCGTCAATAAAAGCTATAATTAATTTTCGATTAACGTCATTGTTGTTTTCAATGTTAACATATCACATAGTTTTATGATGTTCTAAGAAATGAAACATTAAACTTAATATTTATTGCTGGCAGGAGTTACATATTAGTTATAAGAATAGTATTAAGATAACTAAACGAAATGGCACTTAAAAAAAATATAACTTTTCGTTTTACATTCAATTGTCCTTAGGTACTTAATTCCAACTCTATGACTTCTCCAAGGATATAAAAAATAGATATGAATTTCATTAATGGTATTATAAATTTGTTCGTTCTATAGTTATACAACTTATGAAAAATTTAACATGTGTTAACAGTTAATTAGAAAAATAATTATTCCCATCAATGGTACGTCTATTTCTTACTCCTTCAACCATTTACAGCTAACAAATATTGTAATAATTACTCGGAAATTTAACAAGCTAAACATTCACTTAGTATCGGGATCGCACGGCAATAAAACCTTTCACCTCTGTACCCTAACACTTGCTCTTTCGTTGAGTTTATGAGTTTTGTCGATTACATTGCACAAACTGTTGCACTACTGCAAAACGCTATACTGCATAGGGCTGCCGCTTTGATAGCCCTTAATTATTTTATGCCCACTATGCACACTAAGAAATAGTATTAGAGCGTCTTACGTGAACACTCACACACACATTCAATTTAGCAATTGAGTGTGTGTGTGTTTTTATAATAAATAGTTGAATAAATTTAATATTAACAATCAAAAACAAATCAATATCATTGGTGCCATTAAAAGCATTGCATTAATCATCTCCCCTAACTACTTATAAAGTTTTACCTGTCTTATCAAGCCTGCTAAGCTTTCAAAACTCACTTATTGGCAACCCTAGCCCAGCCCATCAACCGGTCACACCCAGTTTATTATCATTACGTCCAGACAAACTGTTCACGATTTAGCTGCAATTTATACAAGTCATTATTCCATGGAGAAATATACTACGAATGCAGCAGACACATTCATGGAGATAAATCATTAAGCACTGAATGTTTATATCACCTTTAACTGGTATATAGAAAATTTATATGAGAAAGTCGACTACAATATACATCTTAGGATTCCTCATAAATAATCATATATATATCTACTCCTATATACCTGCATTATATTGTATATTCAAGCATTACACTCCAGGCACTCGAGAATTTAAAACCATAATTACGGTAACTAATAGAGACACTTCAATTCCAACTCAATATTTATAGATCAATACGAATCGTTTAATAGAGCATAATATCAAACTCATTTAAGTCCAATCCTTGACTATTACTCTAATAGCCGGCGCTATTAATAGACTTCAAATTATTTACTATCTAGACTCGATCTAAGCGGGCAATATGTTTCATAACAGATTAATTTCATTTATAAACAAGACGTTGTTTTTGGTCCTGACGCAAATAACGCTGGAGCAATTAATTCGCAATATCGTGTAGGTTGTATTCATTTGATCCAATTAAATTATTTAATAAATAAACAATAAACCTATATTTTAGATTTTTTCAATGGATATGGATAATGACGAGGTAAAACTGTCTCAATTTTTTGATATTGTATTGCAACAACAACTTTGTTATTTTTTTATTTTCTTAAATTAATACTTGTTCGATAGTTTTTTAATAATCATTGAAGATTTGAATTGAACAATGAGAAATTTTGTATCCTTTTGCATTAATTTCTCAATCCATTTTAAGGTCTGCTATAAATTAATAATGTAATATTTTAATTAATAACTTTTATAATATGTGACTAACATACAAATTCGCCATATTTTACATTTTCTTCATCTCTTATAAGCTGTGAAAAGGATTTGAACAAAACCAATATTTAAATTAGATACGCTTTTTCACAACATTATGCAAGTATTATGCACGATTACAACGGTGCTAAGTGACATACTTACGTGCTTCTAATTCACATATCCAATAAACAAATCAAAGCCCTTATGGCTCTACATACATATAAAAACGTAATTTTTGTATGTTTAGTCACGCTATCAATGAATCACGAAGTTAGTGTACTTAAAGCGGTAAAAACTGCGAAAATCTCGAGTTCACATATTTTTTGCTTCAACTCAAAAATAGATCATCGAAACTGAAAGCTATTGGACATTTGGGACGGTGTTTTTCTCTCAAAACCCAGTATCTTTTGCATTTTCATAACTAACCAATATACCTACTGTTTTACGTTTCACAAAAATGTTTATAAATATAACAGTCCGGATATATTTCGATTATATGAATGAAAATAAAAAATATAAGCATATGTAATCACATCAAAAAGCTTCGAACGAGGTTACACAGTCACACATAGTAACAATAAATACCTAAATAATAAATATGAAACCCTCATAACCGTAAATACATTTTGTAACCATGTCTATATAGAAATAAAAGAAATCTGCTCATCGCGCCCATCGCCTACACGCTGTTACAATCGCAACCTAAATATAATATGAAAAAAGAAAAATCAGATGCAACCTACGCGATCACTTACCTAGAACAATGTGACTTTAGGCAACTATATGAGAAGATGCATAAAATAAACACACTTACAACATACTAAATTGCTCAATTTTGAGAACATAATAAAGAACTCAATTAGAACACACATGCACATCTTGTGCCTCTATTCAACCAATTTTATTGTTTTCAGTTCTAACGTAGTAAAATATTTTTATTCAAAAGATAAACAAAATCATGTGCGTGCAAGCAGTGAGATTATCCAATTAGCATTCAAAACAACCATTATATCCGTGTTGATATTTATATTGTTGATGTTTGCTCTAGACCAGTATAAAAATCAAATATCACATAACAAAAATAATATAAGCGCTATACTACTTATTTGTATTTACGCAAGATATAATAGTAATTCCATATTCAAACTTGGGTTCAAACATTTGCTTTATATTATTATAACTCATTGCACTTACGAAACACAAACAAAACATAACTCATTTATTCAATAAAATAAACATTGAATAAGATACCATATAAATTTAATCCTGACACCAATCTGGCCGGCTTGACTGATTAACCTAAAATAATAAAACGGATTTCATATTATGTATGGAAAAGTTTAGTTATGAATGAACACCGTGCGGCGTCTGTCGTAGTATTTATAACTTTGTTTCTAAACAAACAATTATAACAACTAATGCGATGGAGAAAGAATTGATAATGTAAGGGATCTTTTTAATCCCTGTTACAGAAGTTATTTAATCAAGGTGTGTTATGATATGATGGAGCTTATCTAAGAAATTATGTGCTTACAAATTTCAACTTTATGAAGTCACAACCTTTTAATTATTTAGACAACAGTATAAGAACATCTTATTTGCCATTTATTAAATAGAAAAAGTGTAACACAATATTATACAACAATGAAATCATCTTAAAATGCAATGCGGCTTTAATTTAGACTCTTTCCGCTTAAGTGTATCATTTTTTTATAAAAAAAGTCGATAACTTTTAATGGTTTGGTTAAATTCGATTCCACATTCTCTGGTATTAAAACCAATGACCATCGGAAAAAAATATGTACATCCAAATTGCTAGTAATTGTCGGGACAGCATGATATTCATGTAAAACAGGTACCTAGCAGGTAGCAATAAACGTGAATTGAAATCAAAAGCCCTTGGTTATAAAACGTACTGGCGCCGGCTCATCGTAAACCACACGACACTGGATTATTCAATTAAGTACCTACCTGTACTTTTCAATTCGAAAAACATTTAAAACTGAGCATATTAATGTGCATTAAAAACTTATAGTACCATGAGCTTATTTTTAAATTCAAATATATATACCTAATGAATAATTCATGCATAATTTAATATCTAACGATACGATTTTGTGAATGAATTCTTATTAGACACGTTTTACACCTACAGTTTCATGTACATTTGAATTCTAATCATACTTTAATTATGTATAGATGTATGTTTGTTGCTCGTTCACTACCAATCCTATCCGGGACCGCAAGCTTTCGCTACTACTCGTACGAAATCAACAAAAGGAAGTAAACTAAATGAACGAAAATAATAGAATCTAATTCTTATATTTGTAATTATCTTTAAAACATCTATTATCAATTACAATAAATAAATAATCGATTCATGTTTCACCATCCATTTCTAATCTATTCCATTACAATACGTTCAATAAAAATAGTTTTGAATTACACAAGCCCCTTGGAAACGCACAAAGAAGACGAATTACAGAACCTGTTAACGGTTGGAACCCATAAAACTACCCGTAACACTTTACTGCTCACTATAAAAGGTGTCAAAGCATAAATCTCTACCTCCCCTCCAAATAGCACCGGAATAGTTCCGTTGATGGAATTAATGATCGAAATCTTTAAAGCTTCTGCTTCGAGCTACATTGTGCACGAAACAATATGAAAATCTAAAACGGTAGCTATTAATCAAATAGTATCAATTCTTTACGATACACCTAATGGTTCAATGAATGTTTCATACAAATGTTTTCACAATCTGTGTATATTGGTACAAATGGCGTTAATTTCTTCTCTTATAGATGAGGAAACGATAAAAATAAGTTGGTTGAAAAAAGAAAACTTATGCGCTATATAAAATTTGTCACTATCCTAATAATTTTTTCACTTAGTAATATAATGTACAGATCCTTCGAACTTTATACTTATATCTGCCATACCCGTATTGAGTACTATCGTCATTTTTCTTTAATTATTTTATATTATAAGAAACGAAGTCGCTTACTGAATGAGAACCATAACAATGCAAAGGTTTTCGCCGCCATGCGATCAATTTATCAGAGCTCGCGAATCGCAAAAACACATAAACAAGCCGTGACCGATTGAAATCAATTCGAATTTATACCAAGGCAGATTTACTTCGGGTGTCGTGAGAAAACTGAATGCATTACAACTTACAAGCGGTAGTGAGATAGGAAATGTGGGTTATCGGCTGAACACGAACAGTGGTTTCATAATTTTGGCGCCACTTGACTTGGACGATGTTAATCCTTGCTTAATCTATTCAAATTCTAGTTGTAATGTATACGAAAATTGCGATAATAAAAACACTATACAATGTTGTGTAGGCTATTCTCAAGAAATGAAGATTAAGATGAAAGGTACGTCTAATTCCGAAGCCATGAAAATGTGAATACATAATCGCACTTAACACAATAAAACGTTTATAATAAAGTACATTATAATAACGAAATAAATACAAACAGGATTAAAGTTTGTTTATATTAATAGTTTATTCACAATTTGTGTAACCTATAATGATAATACAAAACTACATCTAATTCACTATTCACGAGAAATAAGTAGATTGCTGTGACCCACATATCAGCATCAACCATTAATCTTCTCCCCAGATCACATACAACCATCGAAACACAAAATTAACCCAATCCAGATGACACAAACAATGGAAGGATGTGGGTTTCCTTCCTCAGTATTCTTCGGAACGACCGCAGCTTCGCAAAAACTAACCAAAATAACCGCACACCGGTCGGATGCCGCATACAAGTTTTATCACAATCAGATGAAGCATGTTTCACTTTATAACTGGTTTGGGATTCATAAACGGCCCAAACCAATATTTATCCGAATCCTCTACTATCATACATCAAACTTCATCTATATGCACAACAACGATTAAAAACTTCAAGTAAATCGAGATATTTTAATACGAATAACTATAACATAGCCCATAAAAAAACGACGTTTTAAACGTAACATTGCGTTTTACTGTTCACTTTTTATTGTTTGCTGGCAATCAAGCAACCGATTCTACATAGTTCTATCAAAAATTTTCTTAATACAACATAAACCCGTTACACGATACATAAAATAAAATATTTCCACGCGATGTATGCAAATGACACAGTACGTTCTTACACAACTCTAAAGTCTGAACCCACAACAAACTTAACTGTAATAATCATAAAATATTAGAGAATTACCACAAAGCGACACATAACCGTAAGTAAATAAATAAAGCATGTCACAGTTACATGCATCTCATATAAATAATCCGTTATAGAAATGAATTTACATAAAAATCACATCATCAATGCACAAAGATGTGAACGTGATATTGAAATATTTCTTTACCTTATTCACTCGGATTGTATTTAAAAGAATAATTGGATGGGAATTAGGATATGCAAATGCGACCTATATTAATTATGGTAATATTGTTCACTAAAGACCCATTAGTAAGTTGCATATGCGTTATTCTGATATCGTTACTTTTATTACTTTATTTTGACTACTGTTTATAATCGTTATGTTAAACAATTGAAATGCTTTAAGGAATTACTAATAATCTGGTTTATTCAGCGGTTAAGACATTTCGATATTTATATTCAAATAATATTATTTCAATTATTATTGAAGATAATGAACGATTTATTTATTTATTTCCATGATTCCGTTATAGTTACTAAAATATTCTTTATCCTCTTATTGCATATACATAACACGCGATATTCTCAAGCATAATATCAAATACTATTTCTTGAATGAGTCTCAATTATAATCGAATACCGTGCGATAGATTAGCGAGATCTATAAATCTAAATTACCTACCAAATAGAAGAATACTCTCGTCCCACTAACGCCAATCTTAATAATTCCCCGCGATTGTACTGTTGTGGATTGCCTTAATTCTTATCTATAGAAAGCACTTTATTGTGGGTCGAACGTTGCTTTTATTTATTTTTTATGTTGCCATTTCATTAAAAATACTTGAAATTAAAAATTAATAAATTTATAGCATTATTATTGTGTACTCACCTAGCCTGTCTTTAAAATGCAATTATTGTTTTGAATAACTAATGTCTTTTCGGACCGGTTACAAAGGAGAAAATATAATAAAATATACCGAAATCAGAATCAGGATTGCATAAAGTCTTACAATTCAGAGGTGAAAATCTGAATTATTTAATACAGTTCATTTAAATACGCTTTCATTACACGCACCAGTACCTATAGATTACGTTAAATTACTTGCAAAAATGCTTGAACCACTTAATGCTCCGTAGATGAGAATAATTAACGTGTCAGACCCAGAATTTCAATTTCACTTTCATATGAATGCCAATTGATCCAGAAAACGTATCAAAAGGTGTAATCGAAATCAATCAATAACTTATCTTTAACTATGACCGTTGTTAGTCCATCTGTAATAATAGTGTAATTAGGATGATTGTATATTCCAAATAGCTCTCTTTTTGCGGCTACGATGGCATTACGTAAATTAAACGTTATATAAAGACAAGAACTGTAATTGTTTATAACGATAAATCAAATGGCATAGGCGTTGTACATGATATAAAACATTACATTAAATCATCTTACGAGAACTCATTCACTGAAAACATTAAAACACTAAGTAAATAAACGTTAAGATTATTAAAAACAAGGAAAATGTTCATCAGCAAAAGATAAATTTATCATAACAATAATTATTGGTAACACTTTTTTTTAAACAATATGGCAGTGTCAAAGTATGAAAATCAATAAATCTAAAACTGAATAGCGATGAAAGTATCTCGGACAATGAAGGCTTCGCCTCATGCTGTGAACAATATCCTATGGTAAATTATTTAAAACCGGACTTACTTTCGCCGTCGTTAATACCGTCCGTCCGATGACTTCGATAGATTACTGAAGAATGTACCGGACATACATTAACTAATAGATAATGACAATAATATGTAATGTTACAAAATGTCTTCCAATAACAACAGGAAATGCCACGTCCCTCAAGGGAGAGAAACGTGATGCAGATACATAAATGTTTTATAATGGTTTAGTACCTAATAATCGACATCCGATAACATATAATAACAAATCGCTACTATCAAATTATTTAATGTTTTCCAATTTATCTAAAAATGTGTATAATTTATTTTTCATTATAAACAAACAGATAAAGATTATCCACTTATTTGCTAATTAAATTCAACCTTTTTTAAAACGAACACGACATTAAATAAAATCCTACAAACAATAAATCAAAGTATAGAGGCATTGTAGGTATCTATTAACAGGAACTACCTTCAATAATCAATTTAAGCAAACCGACAGCACAGCACCTCACACAAGGCAATTATCATAACGAGAAAATTTTCATTCAAAGTGAAAGCCCGGTGATAAGCGCTGTTTAGTTTATGTAAACAATTTGTACATTATCGAGAAAGCAGATGATACAAAGATTGCCGCCGAGCACAACGAATATGTACCACTAACGGACGATATCGTTGTTGTTATTGCTTCTTATTTGCCACTCTCTCGGCCAATATCTTATTTGTGAAACGAGCAAGAAATGTACTTAACGGAAATCACGATTTAATTAAAATAAAAGGAAGTAGTATGGTAATTATAGTGGTTTTACTGATGAACTATAAACAGGTGACAACGCGGTAATTTTTACAAAATTTAACAAAGGTGTCAAAAAATTTACTAAAAAGGAAAACATATTAATGACCAACAATATGTACAAACAGAGAATTTGTGCAATTTCAGCTTGTAAGCATAGGTTTCCTTCGTATATGATAAAATATACTGCTTAATCTTATAACTAATTTATGTTAGGTCTCAGATAAAGAATACAGCTCTTCCAAAACAATAATACACCTAGGAGTATCGAATTAGATTGATATATCTCCTTAGACTTTCATTTGTATCGGGTAGGTGCCGTAATGTCGTTCTATATAAAATGATAAATTATGAACGGATTTCCGACTAAGCCTTACACTTGTGAGTCACCACAACACGTGCTCTAGTCCTACGTAAGAACATAACTTCACTACATATTTATTAGATATAGAGACGCCCATACTAACTTTACTATTTTTGATTGTGTTCATGGACTTACTGTAGGACTTAAGAAGGCCATCGTACATTGTCAGGAGAACATTTAATGTGTGCGTTTATTTTAATTTTCCACTGTCGATTCATTATTGTCTCTAAGACTACACACTACTACTATTTTATATCCCGCTAAACACCTCAATCCGTACAACTCATTTAGCTATTTTTTTGCATTGATACTGGGTATTAACTAATATATATAACGATGACTACTTAGAAAAAATGAATGGAACATAATCACAATTACATAAGGGCTATAGGTATAGTCCGTCGGAATCAAACAGCTAGTTTCACAATGCAATTCAACTTCAAGCATGTTCAATGCAAGTTGGCAAAGCCATCAATATAGAGGACAATTTAACAAAGACGCCTCAATAGCAATTACTCAGAATGATGAACAAGCAATATAAATCGCGTTCGTAAAACGCGCGTCTGTTCTGTTCCGAGAAAATGTACGCTTGAGAAATTTAACGTGCTCCAAACACATTGTACAAACATTACGCCGATTACGAAATTACAACTGTGAAGACTTAACTAAGGCATAGTAATCGAGTGTGAGCGCAAACATAACAAGTGGGTTCTATTTGTTTTGTACCTACAATTAGGCAATGTTGTACAATGGCAAACTACATTAAAGATTACACTCGTTTATGCTGGTCGGTTTTGTTCAATTTTACAACTTCAATAATCTCTACATACCATACTTTTAGCGTTTTTTGCGGGCTTACCTGTAAACGAAATAAAAATTAATAATTAGCATGAAGTGTATAAAAAAACAAAAACACATAACACTTAAAATATAAATACCTAACACTATATCAACGACCGTAATTTCCCATAGTTCAGCATAATGCAGTTAAATTCTTACATAACGTGCTATAAAATTAATTACAGACTTCAACTCCTCCTATGCAGGTTCAACTTACTGCATTGCCATTTAAAACACCGCCTCTAACACCTAACTAATCCGCGTTTATCAACGGAAACATGCACTTTTATCAGGGAAGCAAATACAATAAGCGTAATAAAATAGTTCAATGTATTCTTAGAGCGATTGCGGCAAGAGCGAAAGTGTGAAATGAACTATGTAGGGCAATATTGATCCCGAGTGGTTGCGGTCTACGTTCATAGCCACAATGCACGAACAAACAATTAATGATACTTCCATAACACACGAGGAAACGTTTTGAAAAATTTTATAATAGTGATTTTAAATGAGACCAACGAGAAGTGACCACGTCACTTTTCAGTGCGCAAATGTTATGACTGAGGACAGAATTTAAGACTCACCAACATATCGTTTTTCTTTAGGATTTGATACAGTCTTGAGAAACGGTGAAAGAATTAATAAAACTATGTTACTTTTCATACTAACATCATAAATCTGAGACTCGTAATTATCGATACTCCATTTCAAAACCTACATAGCTTTGTCTAGCTAAACGAGCAGTGTCTAAATGTAGTTAATGAAGGACCCGTATTAACTAAGTTTGTGATAATCGGCGTGACGTCACAGACATGACACACATTAGTAACTGGTGCGAAACCCGCGCCAAACCTGTCGATCATCTGGTCCCACATGACCACTGCAAAAACTAGCCTCGACATCTGTTCCGCACTCCGAGTCAACAATTTTACCGTAGATACCGGTGTTAGGTGCGATTTGATGAAATGGGTGCAAAATTTATAACGATGTACAATTGTTTGCTTTAAATAGTAGGTTTAACCGCGCTGCTGTTACTGTTAATGAAAGAAATATTTTTGTAATTTATTAATATAAGCTTTTTATCAAAAGATACCCGAAAATCGTCACTATACGTTTTAAAACAATCCACTTTTTGGATAACACCATTTCTGAATAATTTGAAAATATACATATAAAGTATCTCTTACGCGTACAGATTACAGATTACATGAAAAGTTAATACAGCATGCGACATATAAATATTTATGGGCTTATAATAATATAATATAATGAGCAAATTTGAACCTTCAGAATCAATTTATCGTCTAAAGGTACACAGAATATTAGAAAAGCACTTAACTTAACGTGGTTCCCCATGAAGGTATAAATATGATTGATAGCGTATCAATAACGTTTATATCTATTGAGAACTTTATCGTGTAAATGTAAAATACTGATGCTTTGAATAATAAAACATCATTGATCGTGAAAATCACCACATCATAAAAAATATATATTAATGCGTATGTAACCCTTTCCCCTGTTTCCGATCGCGTCCACATTTAATTTAATTGCTTTATAATATATAAAGCTGAAGATCAAATTTTTCCAAATCAACAAGAAGCAATTTGGTAGATTTAGAGATAGTTTGAGACCTGAGAGAGGACATTTTTTTTTTTGTATGTCATAGCGGGCAACTGAGCTGGTGGTTCGCCTGATGGTAAACGATCACCACCGCCCATGAACATCCGCAGAGGCTTGGACCTCTGAGAATGCGCTGCCCACTTTTAAGGGATAAGGGATAAGGAAAGGATTGATGAATGGAAAGAAGGAATGGACTGGGAAGGGCTAGGAGAAGGAAATAGGCCTCCGGCATAGAATAGTTTTTGACTTTTCCTACGCGGGCAAAGCCGGAAAGCCAGTATAAAAATCCATAAAATTGGAAAATTATAAAGGTATACTGATTTTGAAACTAACACATAATAGTTTATTATTATTACCAAACCTCACACCTGAACAATTTTATGGCCGTATCAAATGAAAATCACTCTAAGATAACTGTTTCGATACCGGATGAACGTAGGTGTAACTAAACACCTTTACCTCCATATATATCATTGACAACTGGAATCCACAAAGTTAATGCATTAAAGAAAGTCGATTAAAATGCAGCAATATTAATGTTTATGGTTATTATTAATCAAAAAGAAATTAAATTGATATTCATTGCAAAATTTTTAAATAGCTGTTTACTTGCTGCATTAACTGGCTAACTGCATTAAGAAACCCACAGTAGAACCGTTAACTAAAACTATTTGAGCTTAGACATATAAAATTAATAGCATAATATATTAAAGTTTTATGCGACACCAGAGAAGCGCTATTTTCCACAAACATTAATATAATAATAAAATTCATCAAAGACAAATGCGACCGGCAGGAGTAGGTATCAAAGAATTTGCTAGAACTAGTATAAAAACAATAACTTTATTTCAATTTTCAACTGTCACGGGAAACAATCATCTCATAAACATAACAGTAGACGCCTTCAGATCTCCTCCAAATTATGCTGTCAGCAACGACACTTAACATGGAGCAAACAGATCCGATGCATTTTTCACCATATCCACTTGTATATGGTTTGTACAATAATGGAAACCAATTAGACGTTTCACACGTTCCACAGATTAACCGGTTTAAATGGTGTTAGCGGTTTCAAGATGTCGCTTAATGTTGTCGCCTGACACATTTGTACCATGTATAATTGGAGGTTACACATCAGCAAGGAAGTAACAATTAGATAGCAGTCAAAGAACAATATATACTTGTCTATGAGACAACCGATTTTTTCTTTTTATGTTTCAGTCGGCAATAGAGCTGGTGGGACGCCTGATGGTAAGTGCTACCACCGCCCATGAACATTTGGAGAGGCTAATATTGGGTTGTGGCTAATACTGAGTCTAAGAATTTCGAAATTATTTAGAATAAATCGTTGAAATATCCCAAAACTCCCGGTATGCAAAGGTTCTTCTCACGAAGGTAAAACAAAGCGGTCTCACATTTTTAATCATTCTATTAAAACAAACCTCTTAATTGGTAAGAAAAACCTACATTTACCACGTCTAACGCGTAATGATTATAATGCATTACAATATCCCAGCGACAGCACTTTGTCCGCCTGTCTAGCAATACCTAGATTATCTCGCTGATATGGCTTCTCGGTTGTGTTTCATCAGCTTTTTCCTTCCGATTATTGTGGCCGAGCAGGATAAAATTAAAGCCATATCGGTTTCGAGTATGTAAACATTAATAAGTGAATCACTTTTTAATCACGAATTTCTCTTTTTTTTAAGTTAAAGAAAGTTTTCATACAAATCAGAATTGATCAGAGTATGTATTTGACCAATACGCTGCATACACTTATATAAAAATTTAACCGTCAATTATTTGACATAAAAATCTTTTTGATGCATGCTTATAGTAGTAGTAAGGATTTATAATAATCATAAGCCTTGTGAATAGTTAGATAGATATAGAATACTATTAAATATTATACGAGTACCAAGAGCACTATCACCAAAATGTAAGTATAATCTACAATGTAAAGTATCAATTTCACCATTATCAATTAATATCCCTCCCAACTAGTGCTTTATCATTTACGCTATAGAAATTAATATAATCAGTTATGAAGAAATTATAATAACCTAAAACCGGAACCACAATATATCACAACAAACGACAGCCCCGGGCGGTGATAAAACAATCTCTGCTGTACAAAGTATGTGGTTAGATGAATGAATAATTTCTATTACACAACTTTGTCGTGATTCGAAACTAAAGGCCGATGATTACCACTATTCATTAATATCATCGAGAGAGAGTAATGGAACAATCGTTACACATATTAGTGTAATAACGATTATATATTTAACATTACATAAGAGATGATTGAAAAACGAGCTACTCTGTTTAACTATACATATTTCCATTGAGGCAAAATTATTCAGTGTGCTCGAAATCTTCCTTAGATCTCATGATCGTTCTTCTCAAGCTTGACAGCCTGGTTATTCGTTAATTCTTTTTTTTATTCACAAAATTTTAAACTGGAACCCGCATCTTCATTTAACCATAACAATAGCTCTCTTTTCCCACCTTCGATATTGCACTATACCAATGTTGACTAAGGAGGCATATTACACGAATTAACGAATACTATCAGAACCTAAAAATTTGTAAAACTTTTTTGAATAGAATGAAATTTATAGCTCATTCATTTCTACGCTTCAATCCGCTCACAACTTATCAAATTTCATCCACCAGCGTAATATTTCAATTCACATAAATTTTACTTGAATGGCAATCACGTTATTGCACAATTATGTTTATATTTCATCGCTATCATATCACGAATGTAATATTTAAACACAATAACAAACGACTAATGCAGGCAGACCTTTATATCTAATGTTTATTTAAGATTGAAAATAAACAAAGGTATGTCCAAGCTATCGAAAAATATTTTTACTTATCACATTGAAGGCGTCATGCGGCGCGCCATTTCAATTGTTTATATGCTATCACTATTTATTCAAAGCTAAAAAATCAGCTGATTTACATAAATCGCATTAAGAAAAAACATAGGTAAAATAATAAAACTTACAAAAGCAAACTATGAAAGTTATTAAAATATAGCTCATAAACGAATCAATTCACTTATAATAGAAAACCATTCACCTGTTATTTCTAAACTGTTCACCGATACGACCGTGAACAGGGCCACCTGCCCTCCAAGGGCAACGAGACTCATCGGAAGGAAGTACGTGTATCCGATAATATAATTACCTTCGGTATTCGTGAATGAATATTTAATTTTAGAGGTTGTTTTTATATCGATTCGCATTGCCTTGACTTAGAAATTATCGCTAACAATGAGTAACGCGTTACAATCACACGAAATATAACGATAAGGATCAAAGCGATAACATCTAGTATCTATCTGAAATGTGGCAATTCATTTTCTTTTTCCCGTAAATATAAGTATAATGGAATGATAGCAATAAATTTACTCAATAGGAAGAGAAACCAATAAACATTTCCACTCTGTTCTATTATGCATTATCCAATAAGATAATTGAATACTGAACGCCCTCGTACGAAGATTCTATGCGGGGGCCAAGGATACAACGCATTCTTTATTTTACTAGGTGAGGTTGTTACTAAGTAAACAACATGAATGAAATTCTTATCCAAATAACTACACAATGAGGCTTAGTCGAGTTTTATTATAATGAAAAGATATTAATATTAAGTACGGGAGCCTAGAATTTTATGATTTTTTTTTTATTGTTTCACGACAAAGACCATTGTTTATTAGGATTACAGTTTGACAGAAGTAAGTTTTATTATGATTATGAATTCGTTAACAAATACATCTCAACACATAAACAATCACAATAACGATACTAGAACATAGAGCAGAAATTTAAAATAACTAGTCGGAACTCATGACGTTTCTTGTATGATACTCGCGTAAAAGGTTGCTTGTGAGCAAATCCAGACAACGTTCTATCTATATACAAAACTTAGTATGCATTTTTACAAACTTCCACGTTTATAATATTAGCAGAAGCTAGAAGAATTACCCACAAAGCGTTTGATAATGTACATCTCAACCACATAACGCTCTCTAACTAAACATGTCGGTCAACATCCTATTACATAAGCGTGCCATTAAACACTCTCGAAGCACCATAGTTTACGTCAGATGCACCCGCGGCAGTATATAGACTAATTACTGGGAAGCGACGTGTAATTGCCTCCGATAATAATTACATTACAACAATACTCGAAGAAAGTCGACCGGTACTGTTATTTGTATGATTAAACAGTTGAGAGATTGCACGTAATACACGTTATTACAGTGACGTTCCATTATACAAATCAAACAAAGCACCGTTTGGTTAACATCTTAATATCAATTACGGGTGACGACGTTAAACTATACGATCTTGTTAGTTGACTGTACCTACGTACTTTGATTATAGACTTTGTATATTAATCGTAGGTTCCGTTCAATTAATCGTAACTGTATTGAGCGAGTATAATTTTATTACATCCGTATCAGTAGAGTGCACTTTCTACACTTCTATATTGTACACAAATCCACATTCTAATAAATATCCAAAAATTGTGAATAATTTGTAACGATCACGTACCCAACGTCTGATAAGCACGTTCTCAGAGCTTTTTTCTTCAATAACAAACGACCTACCGTACACGAAGCGTCAAGCCCATTTAGTCCTAAATGCTATAATGAAGATGTGTGATTACAACCAAAACGTACAAAGATTCTCAGCATAGCTGTAGCACGGATAAATAACGGTATTCTCAATAAAAACTGGGTCAATGAGTTTGATTCTCGATTCTTTACGATATTAGGTCTTATCGCTACACGTTCATTTTGAAAGCATCAGTAAAGTTCACCTCATGTTTACCGGAACATGTGCAGACGTCTATTACCTTATAAAAGCAACTGAATTTCAACGAACAAATATTCCATTTCCATACGTAGTTTAATATAAAAAGTAAGAAGCTCTCATTAGAGTGTAAAGCTTACGTAACACCATGTGAACATTTCTAATATTTTTACAGGAAGGTTATAATTAAAGACATGAGAAATATCTCTCGCGCCTTGCAGCGATGCATAGCGAGAGCTGCAGCCGAATAACAAGTGCCATTATTCTATCAACACCTATACATGACACGGATGACATAACAAACATTTACGGACAATGCAAGTCAGCAGACGCAAAACGGACACGCACCGGATAAGGGCCCAGACTATTGAACTCGGCCAATGGCAAAGCGGACTGCAACCGCATCACTGATTTTAATACTCCATGTGACTCATGTTATATCACACATACCAGAAGACGAACGACTCAAGCGCTCACCGGTGTCACGCAATTATGTAGCTTACGTAAAAACATTAACGACCATCTATCTATGTGTGTCGCATGCATTTGAAAACCTCAGTAAACACTCATACTTCACGATCTTTAGTATGAAAGTATGCATGTTGAAATTATAAAATGCTTTGTCAGTTTGCTGAACAGCTGAACAGGATTCATAACCAGATAGGATATTGAGCCAGATTTAATCAATATGAACGTACTCAAGTGTGATTTTGATTGATTATTTAAGAACATTTTTATTAAAAATATGTGGATATATATATATATATATCTAATATATAAAATTCTCGTGTCACAGTTTTCGTTGCCAAACTCCTCCGAAACGGCTTGACCGATTCTTATGAAATTTTGTGTGCATGTTGAGTATGTCTGAGAATCGGCCAACATCTATTTTTTATAACTCTAAATGATAAGAGTAAGGCAAAACAGCGTTTGCCGGGTCAGCTAGTATATATATATATATATATATATATATATAATGAATTAATATCAGATGATCACTTATGTTTATGTGTTTAGTAAAATAATAAATAGTTATGTTTTCTGCCAAATGAATATATATCATACTATCACAATTATCCAAAATTACGCAAGTGTGAAGTTAATAAAGCAGTTTATATGTAACTCATTCGTCTCGAGCGAAAATAGCTACTTAAAAATCTTATAACCAACGACCCAGCTCGGTAATACGTAGAATATATCATATGTACAAATATTTAAGAACAAAAAAACCGTAATGATCTTGATAAAGACGAGAAGGCCAAGTTACAGTATATTTAGACAAAGTAAATCTTCGTGTGTTATGATAATATTCCTTTATTTTCAGAATATAGTAGAAAATTTAGCCCAATACGTTTCGCAATATGAACAAAGAATATCACGTTTTTTTATTATATTCGATTGGACAATACAATTTACATGTGATTATTTGTACAAATATACAGAACACACTGGAATCATTTTACAGATTTATATGTTATTTATAAATTTCCTTATGTTACTTAAAATTATTTTTAAGTTATATATTATATATTAATAAAACAACAATTGACTCATACAATTACAATACGCATAAATAATAATAAAAGAGTTATATAAAAGAAAACAACAAGTAAATAATATAAATAAAGGCATGCTGTTATAGACGATCGTAAAGAAGGAGTGCCAGGATATTGAGAGGCGTAACCCCTTAAGGCTAAAGAAAAATTACGTGCATTTCTATGAAATGCGTTCTTGATTCAAGAAAAATTATACATACGGGGTATAGACCTGAATGGAATGTTGTTGAACGATGATACTGTATGTCAAGATGAAGTAAAAGATACGATATAAGTACATAAACCTATCCTGCTAATATTATAAATGCGAAAGTTTGTAGGGATATGTGTGTGTTTGTTGCTCTTTCACGCAAAATCTACTGAACCGATTGCATTGAAATTTGGTACGTAGACAGCTGGACAACTGGAATAACATATAGGCAACTTTTTATATTACCAATATTCCTACGGGATACGAACTTACGCGGGTGAAACCGCGGGGCGCAGCTAGTAGATTCATAAATACATTGTAAAATATTTTGGTTCTTCGTTTTCTAATTTAAGAAATTACATTAATTGATTGTTACTACAATAATTAGAGTAGATACGTTTTAACAAATAGTTTATTTTGAATGTTATGTTTAGTTAAATAATTTAAATATGTATTATTAAAGTTTAGATGATATCTTTGACTTTATAGTAAAATGATTAAGCAAATATATAATTAAATATCTATGTACGCATTATCGTCCACTTGCAAGCTGCAGCAACTTGTAAATAAAACTACACTTGGCATGTATATTTATATACCTCATGTTTTAAATAATGTATCGGTGTCTGTTTTATAAGTTGTCCGGAATAAATAAATTAGTTAATTAATAAATAATCTTATCAAGCAGTGCTGCATATATCATTACAGTATATGAATTCTAGTATTGAACGAGACAACTTTTACTATATCAATTCCTACTACATATATCACCCAGACAAAACTTGAAACAGACATAAATCTATAGACCGTTAGATTTAACCAAATGCCCATATATAATTTACAAGCAGATACATTGAAAAGTACTGTTAGCTTTCCACAAGAATGATAGTGCTATTTTACTGAATTCATAGCTATAAATAATCATAATCGATTGCAGAAAGTTAACCGACTCAAGAACAAACGGCATAATAGATGCAATTATATTTCTCGGTTACATCTAAATTACCTTGCGAATATTCCTAAGAAAGAACGAACGATAGTTGCAAGTCGAAAAGAAAATAAAATCAATACAAAAATTCAAATAGAAACATCTTTAAACATCAACAAACATCGAAGAGGCGTATTTTAAGACGTGATTAAATCTAAGTTTGACCTCATGTCAAGTAAACAGACGCGATCAGTAAAAGTGCGCTAAATAATCCGACATTGATTTCGATTCAAATCGAGTATGTATTAAGGAAAGTAGAAAACAATCGTGTTACTCACGATTCTCGATATTTTGTTGAGTTCGTGACGAAAAGGTCAAGGGTGTGAGAACTGCTCGTGTGATTGTTTACTTTAGGTAAACCTAGGTCAAACTCTCTAGCAATGTTTTGAAACGAAGATAACAATGTTTATACAGTGAAATGCGAATGCGATAGCGTCCCATTAACGATATGTACTCGTGCTATATAACTTCCTGATAAGCAAAAATTCGGAGCACGCCAAATAATAATAATCGCTCTCAAAACAGGTACTTGATATATATAACAACAGAACTTCTGGCTACATTACTCTCAATATCAATTAGGAATTATAAACAACTATTTTAGTGGTCGACAAAAGTAAGAAGTTGCAAACAGTGAAGGCGATTGTTTATAAGATAAATTGCGAAACCCCACTCGATTGCTCCGATTTGCAATTATTGAACATTTCGACCCACTAACGCATATATTTGGAAGCGTCGACTCATTCTTATATTCGCAATAATTAATTTCAAAGCTGTAGCTCTTTCTTTTGAATATGATAGACACACGTGTCCATTTTCAAGTACAAAAGTGTAAAGCGTACGAATCAACTTTCTTTCTGTTCACGAATTTTTTCAAGGTCATGTCATGTGTTAAAAGATTTTTTTTTTTTGTGCGTAAATAAATATGTTTGCATATTGCTATTTTAAATGATGTAAACAAAATAAAACGTTACCTATATAATTTGTTTGAGCAATATTTGCATAATATTAATTGCTTGCGTCCGCAAGTTTCCGAATTCATTCATAAGCAGTCATACGAGAAGGGTTATTAACTTACCTATTATTGATTAGTGTCCAACACCCAAGTATCAGAAACTCCGTAAACAGATAAGTAACACACAAACCACTTTTTGCTCAACGTTAGCGATTCGTATTAGAAATTCAAACACTCATAAGAATTATGCCTTCAATCACTGCACTTAACACTGCCGTTTCCACAGCACGAGAATCTCACACACGTTTCCTCACAGTTATCTGTTAAGACTTAAGCGTAACAGAGTGAAGCAATAACACCTTTGAATCGCAATGCGAATTTTGGCGGGTCACAAAATGCGCACGCTATTCAAAAACGACAGTTTAACCGACTTTACCGGTCGGAAACGTTCCAAATTCGTATACGGAAAGTCGATTTCGTGAAGCAATGTCGAGATAAACACACGAGTGAGCTGCGCGGGCAGCGCCAGCAAACTGAGGCGCCATGGAGCGTGACTACTCGACGCATCTAACCGCCATGCCGTCGTGGACTTCAAACCATAACGCTGCTAAATGCTGTATCGACTTAATCAAGTTAACCGCTATACTAGTCCATGAATCCATAAATTGGTTGGGTTATAAAGTTGCGAATAAGCTCGTGGTTACGTACATGGACAAGCTGCTTGGACAAGGCTCTTAAGGAATGACATTCGAGTGTGCACATACTGATACTTATTACGCAGCTGTTTTAATTCATAACACAATTAGTTCTTATAATTAAAACTGTTACTGGTATTGCTTGTAAGTTGTAGTTCAATAAATTTAAATATCGTAAGTGCATACAACTAATTGTACAAGCATGTTATTGCTCGATTACGCAGACCTTATTTTGATCATTAAAAACGTAAAAATTGAAATTAGATATTATCTTATCTTACTTCTTATCTTATCTTATCCTACTAATATTATAAATGCGAAAGTTTGTAAGGATGTGTGTGTGTTTGTTGCTCTTTCACGCAAAAACTACTGAACCGATTGCAATGAAATCTGGTACGTAGACAGTTGTCCAGAACTGGAATAACATATAAGCACCTTTTTATCCCGATATTCCTGCGGAATACGGACTTACGCGGGTGAAACCGCGGGGCGCAGCTAGTAATTTATATTCCAAGAGTTATATTAAAAGATCTTCACATGCAGCTTAAAAGTAAAAATAGCAACGCAATAACTATTCACTATAATCGAAAGTAGTGGTGCGCATCAGGACCAGTTTTTCTGTAAATTTTAATGAACATGCAGTGCGGGAATCTTTTCTTGTAAAAACGAAATGATTTTTTTTTTCCCCATCACAAAGAATTTTCTAATATAGTTAAGCAAAATTTCAAACCTAGTAGTGTTATAACCAAAAAATATTTACATTACATTGTAACACTTATGTATATTTTTTATTTAGTATATGTAATTGATAATATCGAAACCCCAAATACGTCAAACAATAATTTCTTACGGATGCATGGCAGATTTTAACTTCCACTTCATTGGGTCGTGGTAACTAAACATGCAGTAAATAGCAGGCAATCATAAATATCGTTAGGTACAATTTTTTCCTTGAGGTGCATGAGCTTGAGAAAACGAGTTATTATGCTAATGTAATATAATAAAATCTAACAGATTTTATTAGAGATTAATATCTCAAAACCATAATATGCAGATACTAAATAGTTATGAACAAAAATATACTAAAACTTTTATTCTCAAATTAAGTCATTCTTATATCAAAAGCTGAATTAAACTAAAACTATCAAAGACAACACAACCACGGCATCAACGTGAGAACACCTGTAATTACGAATAGTGACTCGCTCAATCAGCAATCAACGATAAACATCAGGGTTTTGATATCCATTACGCCAACGGTTGCTTCATTACAGACCTCTGTGATGAATATACGTCGAATGCTAACACGATTAACTTTGATATGCATTGAAATGTAACAAACATGTGTTGGGACTCTTGATGGCGCTTGATTGGAAGCAAAAATAAAGCAGCATGTTATAGTGATAGTGTGCACCGCATCATGCCTTAAGGCGATATGTTCCTTGGGAATGCAAATGACTGGGACATGTAATGGGTGGTCAGCTAGATAAATAGCAAAATTATACCCTCAGCTAGTGGAGCCCAGAGAAGAATAATGAATTGAACATCGCATGTAGAGGTTAACGACAATAAAATTTTATCAAAAAAGTAAAAATATGAGCAGAATCTCAAAATATCGCAAATACGGAATGTGACCAAAATATGACTGTTAATAAATTAAAATAAATTAAATTAAACTGTTGAGTTTTTTTTTTACTTATAGATAGGTATGTATAGGTATATAGGTAGGCCTGTGGGTGTGGTACCTCGGCAGGTATCTGGTTATTTTACACTTTACTAAAAACACAAAGCATAAACGAATGGGGAGCAAAACATATTGGTCATACTAAATATAGCGCTGAAAATACCCGTATTATTATACTACTCTTTGGCTCAAGAGTTTAAACGAGCTGATGTCAGAAACTACTGGACCGACCGATTTCAATAATTCTTTTTGATATCTTAGTGGTTACTACAGGCTATAGCGGACCCCTAGTATAATATACATTTGTACAGAGAACAAATCCTTTATATTTTATTGTACGTATAAATACAAGATTGGCATACAATTCTGATTAATACGAATTAGTTACATTTAATGAATTGATGCATTAAAACGATGTGGACCGTGAAAACAATGATCGTAACAATAACCATGTTGTATGCAGCGTCACGGTTATAACAAATGAAACTCTTACTGTAACAAACCTCATAATCTTCGAAAGGTACACTAAACTAATTCCCTCCATAGAACACAATAAAATTGTGTATTGCAATATACAATATATATAATATATATTGCAATACTTAACAAAATGCCGCAATTAAAATAAACGAAAAAGGACACTTAAATAATCATGCAAATGCACACGTATCATCTAAAAAATGCCTATTGCTTCGTAAAAGTTGTTCAGAAGAAAAATGTTAATCCTTCAAAACCACAATGAATACAGCTCTTCCACGCTTGATCGGAGTAACAGTTTGAAACAGGTGTTCCGTGTTAGAAAACCTGGTATTATCGTCACGCCGTCTAGAAGATCTATAACTATCTGATCGTCTAATTGTGGCGTTTAAGCTTCACCTTTACATAAACGTATACCATCACATAGCCTACATTCCTGATTTCCTTCGCCGTTCACGTAATTATCATAAAATGTTTGCATACTGTTTTTAATTTAAGCTGCAAGTAGAGAGCGATGTGTATAAATGTATACTACGCTAACGGGAATTGAATAAACAACATTATAGAACGAAAAATGAGTAATTTGCCCAACTGCGTGATTAAGCTCTTACTCCCAAATTGAGCATTAAAGTGATTCTTCAACAGCAAATTGAACGAAACGCATAAGCTTAAATTACAGAATAACCACTTCCGCCGCAAATAATAAAACAACAAGGTGGTCTAATGAATTTAACAATGAAATAGAAATTTATGAAACAACTATTTTGAATCTGGGTCACTATATATTCACACCATTGCCTGAATACACGTATAGGAAGCTTTTGTCGGAAATTTTACGGCTTAAGTCTATTCACAATTTGTGTAATGCTATATTCCTAATTGTTTTATGACTAAATGCGCCATGTTTTTTTCTTAATTGGCTGCTATTGCAACGTCCAACAAACCTATTCTCAAGATAACGAGCCATGATGAATGTAATATTACATAAAAAATGGTTTCCCTGGAGACCACGTCCGAATTGTATAATTTTATTACTTTTTAAGACGATAACTGTACAAATTTTAAATGAAAAATGTGTGAAATAATAAACCAATCCACAAATACTAAGTATTTCCAAAAACGTATTGATCGCCTGAACATTTCTTCCATGATCAGAAAAAGAGACCATTCCTTAGTATACCATGACCATTTATATAAAGGCAATTTTTAATTCAACATTCAGAAGCTATTAGAGACATTTACAGCTGTGTTATAAATACTGTTGTCTCAAAATGAACTGTTATTCGCATTCCACGCTTGCAGACAGGTGATATTGCAAAACTATTGCTTTAAATAGAAACCTATTTATAGATCTGATAGCAATATATTTTATGGGATCATTTACTTTTTTATATTTCAACATTCGTCAACAACAGTTTAATGCAGGCAATTTAACTATTATTCAAGCAGATGTTAGTTGAACATCTTGACATTTTTGTGGACTTTATTTTGATGCAATTATTTTCTTCTTGGAGAAAAGGTTCTCCGTCAGGGATCGTTAAAGGACTAAAAACTTTATGTAACATTCCTATATCGACTTAACGATCATATATTATATTCGAATTTATACGAATTTTTATCCCATTGGGAGTAGAGTTTATCATAATCCTTAGTGTGTTAGTTATGTATGTTAGTATGTTAGTTATGTTAATTATATTTATTTAGATCCAAAGAAAACTTTGTTTTATATAGCAATACTAACTTAACTGCTAGCACAATATCAAATGACGAAATTAGTCATCTAGGCTAAAAATCAAACAGTTACATATTTATACTGTGTTCTTTCTACAAAATTGATCAAATGTAGCATTTACGTCCTCGGTTACGTTTAAGAATAAAAGTAATAAAATTTTAATTCCAATCAGCCATTAATCGTTTAACCACAACCACAAACGAAAACAAAAAAGAACAACCAAAAAGTCGATCGCTCCCAACTCGATAAATAATTAACGCGCTTTCGTTTTTTACTTAATATCACTGAGTAGAAAAATGTTAAGGCTTTTCACATATTATACCGAGTGCACGAAATGTCTTTACTATGACACAATCAGGTTTATTGGAGACCGCATGCTACAAGGTTACCGACTTGTTTCAAACATGAGTTAAACCGAGTCTTTTTTATATCTACGTCTGTTTATGAGACCTATTCGTGAAATATTTAAAACCTTTTGCAGACTTAGAGGACAGCTGAGTGCCGCAGCGAAGCTCGCGTATTCAATTCCCTTAAGTATGGTATCTGTGACAAAAAATAGCCGAAACCCCCATTTAATTTTATAAATTTAATCCGCCTACGTTTTTATTAACCGTACGTAAGGTTTAAGCGTGAAATGGTTACAGGCAAACAGACAGAATAACTTTCGTATTTGTGACAAATTTAAAATTACAAGAGCATCAAACATTCCTAGGATATAAATGATAAACGTATTGTATCATATCTGCATTTATCGTTAGGCACATTCCAATACATAATGCATGTAAACTTTGCGACACGAACGCAATCGACGTAACTTCACTATCTTGTTACAATAGTTTTGCAATCGCGGATCGTGTGGAAACCGCGGCGAATCTTGCGCGTTGTTTGTCACATGACAAACTCACGGGGCCCATGGGCCGTGCGTATGTCATAATGAGGTAAACATTTTACGTGGAATGCGTAGGTTATGGATACATCTTCGTTAAAAAGTTTGTAAACGTTATAATTTAGGCAATTCCCATCGAGTAACTTTTAGTCAAAAATAAACCTTAAAATGGCTAGAATGTAAATAACAAAGTTTTTTTTATAATGATATAATTATTAAACTATATAATGACTTGGAATTGATAAAAAAGCCTAATAATTATATTGTCATACAATATTGTTCGGGGTGTTGTCTTAGATCCACGTTATGTATAATAATAAGGTGTATTCGTAAGCCAACAACCTGAACCTATTTAAATTTGTTTTATATTATTCAAAAATTTTATTAGAAAAGTTACACATTTTAATACACTTGCAGTTTAATTTTATGAAATTCATCTGTAATTATTATTTACTGCTCATTAATAATTCACATTGCTTATTGCAGAAATAATCAAGATAGTTAAGCGATCTGGCATATAGCAATTATCATATATTTATAATTATACGGTCAAGGATTGAGGAAAATCTTACCTACGATTTTTCCAAATAAAAACACAGAATAACTATGTTTACCGTAAAATTTTTAATAATTAATTACACTATCATAATAATTTTATAAATGTGAAAGATTGTTTGTTTGGATGTTTGTCCGTCATTCACACTGATACTACTAAAACGGATATTGATAAAATTTGGTATACAAGCAGGGTATGAACTAACTTGGGCGATTGGATAGTTTTCATCTCGATATACTACTCCCTTGCGATAAAACAGGAATCCTGATATTCGGGCGGAGCTGGGACGAGCATCTAGCTCTAGTTTGGTTGAACGCAGTAATCTCAGGAACTATTGGTCCAATTTGAAAAATTCGTACAGTGTCACGAAGGTCTGATGTTATATATTTAATTCCTAAAATCTTTTCTTATTTTGCAACACATAGGTGCAACGTAAACTTAGAAGTCCGTCGTTTTCAACGGTTTAAAAATCAAAGACGCAATCTTCAATTTCCTTCCTTCATACGGGTTAAAATCGGATTAAACAGAAACAATTGCATTAATAATATATACTAGTGAACACTTATCAAATCTTCGTAAATATACGTCATCCCAACATATAGTCACCGGTTAGAGGGGGCGCCCAATTCCTATGTGTCCATCATACCATACATTTGATATGCACCATATCAAAATACCGGTTATGTAAATTGTTAGATCCGCAGCGAGATCTAGAGCGAGTGTCACTGAATCGTGTTCACGTTACACCTCAAGGTTTGGCGAAGATGAATGGGGAACGAATACAGGCGATCAATAGAACGCTATTGAGAAATCCCGAGATTAATAATTCATTTTCAGTTTGTGAACGTTCGCCAATATCTATGTTATATATATTTGTTTTACCAATACACTATTTCAGAATCCTACCTCACACACACAAAGCCAACTAATAATTAGTTAAACACTGTCTATAAAAGTATAGCAGTAATTTTTTTACAATTCTAATTACATGAAGCTAGTATGCATTCAATAAAGAATTAGATTCTTTGTTCTAAAACATTAGCAAAAATAATTAATTACATGCACAATACAATGATAAGATCAATAATGTTATTTTCATACGAGGAGGCGGTTTCATTGATCCCGTGACCGAACTCGTGTACTTCAGTGTGAAGCTATTGTGTGCCAAAAATGTTAATCGCTGTCACACAAACGTGTCCTCTCTCTTAAAGCCATAAAGCTCACAATTGTATGGTACGTGCAGTAACCTGCTCCGAAAAAGTTGCTCAGAATTTTCATTCACATGCCTTATTGGGAGTGAGGCAATTAATCAAGTCATGCGAAATCGAAAGTTGTCGAAATAAGCGCGCGTTGTATTCAAAATGCTATTGCAGAGCACGGTATCCTTATTGCTTCAACTACAAGATGTAATTAGAAATTAATCGCAATGTCTGTATTTCTTTTACTTAATAAAAAAGAAACAATCTGATCTATTTAGCACATTAGATAGTAGAATGTAACTATAATACTGTATACTAATAAAAAAGAAAGGTAAACATGTAATTAAAATATTTTCTAATATAAACACACCCTCTGGCGATTGATTGAGTTTCATTATCCACGCTTTCCAAATAAAAACGAAATCCATCCATTCTATTTCATAATTTTAATTGATCTTATCGGAAAGTTATTAATATTTAAGAGTAACATAGAGGCAATCGCAATATGCAATATTGAGGAAAACGTAATTGATACCGAATCAAGAAAACCAGAATGGGTGCGTAAAACGTTATTAAAACTATTACCTAAAAGTGAAAAGTTTTTTAAAGTTTATTATAGACTGTTGGTTATAATCGTCAGGTATATAAGACGATATGAATGAATTTTAGACATGAATATAGTAATAAGAGCAGTAGGCGTGATAATTAAATGGTTATTGCTGTATTCATTCAAATTATTATTCGGCTACAAATGTTACATAATATCGCAGGTGCCAGAATTCACTTATTTAGTGTACGCTGTAATCGCAGTTGTATAACATCATAGGAAAAATGTGCATTTCGATGGATATCACAATTCTAACAGATTTTCAACGTATTCTTTCTAATACGGAAGCCGCGTTAATGACTACGACGAAAAGCAGACAAGTTATATCGAAGCTAATGGCGTAGATACATCAATCAAAGCAATTCTCGTCGTTAAGAATTAATATTGTAAATAAATATTATAATTAAATACTACCCAAGTTTATTGAAATAAATATCACTTTAAAATTGTAACCTGAATATTAAATTTAATATACCACATCACACATGTATGAACCCGTCGATATATATATCGAAATAAACTTTTTAGTATACTTCATAAATAATAAAATTAATGTTTAGTTTAAGTAAAAATCTTTTTTTTATGTTACTAGGTATTTCTAAAATCTTCCTATTGCAGGTGAAGAACATCTCCATACTTAAGGCATAAGACAACTCTCGTAGTAGATTCGGTCAATCTTAATAATATATTACCCAAATAAATAATAATCGTTCCAAACATAGCAATGCTTCATAACCATAATTACGAAATGCAGAGGATAAATAAATCTCATACAACCGTCCATAAACGTAAGTAAATTAGAAATAGAACTAATTAAATAATACGGAAGATATAAAACAGACGGGGTTTGGCATATACAAAACTAAACCACATCAGAGCGCGGTCACGGTGGCGCCGATGTCAGACGAATAACTATACACATCCACACACATATTTTAAACGTGGCGACAATTTAAATGAGAAACTACCGCCTTTGATACACATAATGCAGTAATTTGTCAAAGTTAACAGTCTACTAAAGAAAGTAGAGCAAATTAAGCATTCTTAAGTGAATAATGTTCTGACCTAAATATGTATTTCGTTGCAGCTAAAAAATATGGTGCGTAAAAAATTGACTACATTATCATCGCCAATACTTCACGCTTGAATCGAATGTGATTTTGATTTTTAAGGGCTTTCGCTTGTAATGGTTCTCGTAATCCTTTCTTATCAGTTAACTTAAATCTCAAGTACCATAAAATTCAAATCTGTACTTATTTTGAAGGTGTTCTAAAACAATGTATAAACACGATTAAAATTCCATATATCACGTAACGAAACACCAATGGAGCATAGTTTTTCATGTCAATCTTTATTTTCTTCCTCGTCTGATTGACGTCTGCATTAAGCAAAACAAATTGTATCCCTTCGTAAGGTCAGCCGGTAAAATCCGATTAACCTATTCTCGACATGTTCTTGCTTTAATGAAGAATAAACAATTAATCAAGCGGTTACGTTTCTGTTACCAAAGACGTCAATTACGTCATTGCATATACATTAAATGTAATCTAAGTGATGGTATGATATATTCATTTTTCAATCTTTAAAATCTATGCCGATATATTAATAACCATCAAGTAAATAGTCGCGAGCACATGCAAAACAAAATTGATACCACGTTATATCATTTCTATAAGCAACATTGGACGTATTGAGCGATGGTTATGTAAACTCGTTACCTCAAATGTCCCAACAATTCCTGAAAGCTTTTATTACTGTCTATTAGAATTCAACTTCCGCGTTACAACTGTTTTTTTTTTCGACACATCACTGAAATAAAATAAAAATATAGCAACACCCATCCGCTTTGCTCACGCATCGACATAACAGTTCCTTTTAACCTAAATCTTGACAGTTATTTAATCACAGTTAATGTGCCATTAAGAACAAAAACAATATCGTAATAAATGATTGTTGTTTTAAATTTCACTATTGAGATAGGTTTAAAAGTGTATTGTCTTGAAAACCGCTGAGTAGATTACTAAATTTTGACCGTACCAAAAAGTTGTATGAATGAACTATATATTCTTTTAACATTGCCAATTAGGTACTATACACGAGATGAAAGTAACATTCGTTTAATCGGTTTCCCTTTTAACAGTGCACTAACGATGAAAGTGATAGTTGATACAAATAGATTAAATGTCAATACAAGTCATGTATTACTCATTAGTTTAAAAAGCTTTGCGATTTTATACATAAGATGTATCCGAGAATATAGAACTATTATAATGTATGTACGTACATTTGAGAGACGTATTTAGAAAGTATTGAACATTTTTGACGTAAAAATCAAAGTCATCGTTATCCGTGAAACACAATTTTTTCTTTCGAAACGAATTGTAGTAAAATATACTTTTTATAATGAAATTAAATTTGTAAGAGACTCATTACTTTGACAAATAATATTTACGAGATTAGTAGAGATGTCCTACTAAACCTAGGCTTAAAAACCTTATTTACGCTTTAATCAAGTTGCCCTTATCTTTAATGGAGAGTGTATAAATATCAGTGTCACCTATTACATTTTATATATTCACTAGGATAACATTGATACTTATTTTCAAATCAATTTTTAAAGCGGATGTGTGTTTTATGGCTTAGATTTTATACGCAATCGTAAAACTTACCGACGCACGATTCCGTTATACGTGAATATCCCAAGAGCTTACTTCAACTCTGTTATTTCTGTAAGCGTTAAAAATGGGAAAATTCTAACCCACAATATTTCATCATGAAAACACAAATGTGTTCTCATTATAGATGTTATTGAAAGCTAATAACGCCACAAATAATTTCACATTACAAGGCAATAACATCGTTCCCTATCTTGTATAGGAATCTCCTAGCATATCCTTCAAACCATCTCAACAACGTAATTGGCCCGTGCTATACCCATAAATACACCATACACCTGTCTGAAAATACCGCTTCATTTCAAAGTACCGTTGCATAGACATTGCTAACATTGCAATGTTCAAATATAGAAACGAAATATGTTAATATTTAACCTACATAATTTATGATGACAGGTAATTACAGAGCACATGGCGCAGGTGCTAATACTAATGGGAGATCTTAAAACATCCACCAAGGAGATCACTCCATATATAGCTGTTGAAATTATCGTGACAAGGTGTAGAAATGACATTTGCAATGCACGTGTCAAACTGGTATGTTTGAAATGTGTCCATCATTTTTATGCTTTGAAACATTTGTGACAAAAAATTGTATATGTTACTCATGTATCCGCTCCTCTTCAGTTGAAGACGCATTAATTTAGTTGCAAAAAATTATTGCACTTGGCGTTTTATGCAAAATCGTCCGCATTTAAAATGCAACACGATGAATATCCATTTATTCAAAAGACTAAGCAACGAAGTCCCATAGCAAGGAAATGAATTTAGTACTTATTTTACGTAATAGGTCGGTGTCTACAGCATTCATATCAAGGTACTATGTGGAAGCAGCTATAATTTCCGTATCAAGTTTTCCCATAGTTGTCAAATATAAACCGTTATTCGTAGCGGTCGGTTCTGCTAACAAGAGGATGGTTTATTTCATTATGATTACTTGAACAATTTACGAGGCAAGCTATATACTTGTTATTAAAGTAACTCATCTCTCTTGTTAAAAATGAAGTTTTTATATATTTCGATAAAAGATTTAATACACACAACAAATTATACGTTTAATTAACCGTTAAAAATTATTTTTTTACGTTTGTATGACAAAAATATACAAATAAATAATTAAAAGAAAATGTACGCGTATGCAACTCGTATCAGACGATGGTAAATTTTAAGGGATTAAGCGTTACAAAATAATATAATCTGTCTGTATACTACACTCCAGTATCGATTTTTACTAATAAAAATATCAACTTCACGATGGTACATACATGGAACACGTTTGATTAGAACCCACAGCAAAAGCGTCAATATTATTGTAAACATTCGAACAACATCGCTCTATAAACGATATCATGATTAACCAGTAAGTGACAAACGATTACGCTTCGTTCACGCTTTTATCTAGCAGCAAAGGAAAGTACCCGATTTAACTTTCTTAAAACTTTATTATTTGCAATTTCCTCTTGTACTTTAGCTCGTTATTTATTATGACATCTGTTTCCAGTCCGATACGAGTCTAGCGATTAATCATCCACTCGATGGTGAAGTTTTGACCTTTGAACATAAACGGTTACACCTTTAACGTTATAGCTATCTCGGCTTTATTTATCATAGCAACCATTCACTGGTTATCGAGAGCTATGTTATTTGAAAATGTTAAATTTGCGTTAAACGCTCGATATTTCATTCGATTTCTATACATATTCTAGAACATTCCATAATACCTACTGAACAGTAATATAACTGAAAATTACATACTTATTTAGATGCATCAATAACCTCCCGGTCGAATGTCAGCGCAGCGGGCAATGAAAAAATATTAGTATGTAAGAAATAAGGAAACAAATAATGCACAAGCAATAAGCAACATCTGAACACAAGCAATAAGCGCCATCCATTATTTGTCTTCTCATCAAACGTCACTTATAAACACGTCATTAGTTTGATATTACGTTAGATAAGTCACGATAAGAAAGAGATCATATACAGCCGATAGTTTAGCACCAAGGTCCGGGGTCAAGCACCGGCAGTCAAACTCCAAACTGCTTTTGAAGTTCTTATCTTCTCTAATATTTTAAATAAGCTCCCAATGATGTATAAAAATGAATATTGGGAGCTATATCCTACAAATATGATAAACGCGAAAGTTTATAAGTATAGATGGATGGATTTTGCTACCCTTTAACGTAATAACTCAATGGATTTTAATGAAATTTTACAATAATATAGCTTATAGCATAATAATAAGTCATGAGCTATATTTTTATGAATACTTGCTCTTGCCCGTGGCTTCCTCTGCGAATGCAACCGAGCGGCGCAGCTAATTATTATTATTATTTTTTTTTGTACACCATAACTCATTAATATCGAATTGGTCCTCAGTCTCTGTCAGTGGCTGTCATCAGTACATCATAATCCGAAATTTCTCTATTTAAGTATGCAGACGTAACGCCCAAGCCCTTTATTTGAAATATGCAGGTAATTAAATCGCTCATTATATAAAGCAATTACAGTAAACACCATGATAATATTCATGTTCACACCCACAACGCTTGCGTTCAAGCAATATCCACACGGGCTCCTGATAAATCATGCAGCACTCAAAATTATCTGTTAAATTTGACAGCTTCAAGTAGCTGCTCATGATATCAAATTATCTCTGCTGTTCATCGGACGCTCGATATGTTGCTTCCGTAAAGTTTTATTTAGGTACAGGGTTAACAAGTTTTGCTTGCGTAGGCAAGGGAAAATAAAGGCAGTCTCGGGGTATTCTTTACGGGGTAGACCTTAATCGGGGCTCAAACTATATCCGTACCAAATTTCATCCAAATCGGACCATACATCTCGAAAAAACAATCAAGCATCAAATAAACTCTTCAGTTTTATATGTATATCAGTGTAGATTTACATCAATTGATAGACACTGACTCTAAACATCTCAGTTTTCCTTCGAAGTCGCGTCATAGCATTCGATTATTCATAGCATATATTCGGAGTGCAATAATGGACACTTAATAGAACAATTCAAACAACAGTTTCCGTATTAAAACTGGCTGTTCAACCTATCTAATCAAAAACAAAATGTCTATAAAAATCAGATTCGTAGTGTGGACAGAAAATATTCTATCTCCTCGTGTGTCATGTTGTAAATCGTAACTTTCTCGCATTGTTTGGCAAGCTGAGACGCGAGCCCTGTTGTGGGGACACGTGAAAGTGTTATAGATACCAATAGCCCTTACTGTAATTCATTAATATGGTTTTAATTGAACCACATACAGGTGAGCTCAACGACAAGTACACTTGCTAAATCGTAATAAATCGTAATATAATATTTTTCTTTTATTATATAGATTTCTTCTTTTTCATCGTAACTCTATAAAACTTTTGGATAAGCGCATTTTTAGGCATCAAAACGATCACATTTTAAGTCAGAATTTTATCAAAATTTGTTAGATTAATTGTTCTTTCAGTTTGAAACGTAATGACTTTATGTTAGCTATGAAGAACTCTATTCAGAGCAAATGGATATATCTCTTATATTATTCGCAAATCTTCGAGACAATCAATATCAACTAGTCAACTCAACTTAATAAGTCATTGTGATTTTATCACCCTATAATAATACATAGCGTGGGTTGATGGGTGGATACTATGAAAGTGAATAAGATCACTATGCGATCTCTTATGACAAGCAGATATCGACAAACCTGTACAGCTTGCAAAATATTTCCTTGTTGAGATCTTATCACCTCTATTTAGACAATGTAGTTGTATTTTTGCGTGCAATTCAGATTAGGCAACGATTAAAAGTCAGGTCCTAATGAAACTATTGTTCTAAATGGTATTTAAAATTATTTCGAAGTAAATTATTGGGAAAGGTCACGGCTGATCCTAATCAAAGTCGGTACAATTCAGATATGTATTAACACTTGTCGATATTTACAACAATTGTACTCAAGGGTTGCTTAATCCCGTTCTCACTTCAAATGTTAAATACTTTATAGTACCTATCAAACAAAGGTACGTGTTGGAATACAATAAGTAAAATTCAACCAAATTAAACTAACGCCGCATTGAATACATACTTACTAGCTGCGTCATTAGAACGCATATTGTCAAAAACATGTTCCATGTTCTAAACTACTCCATTATTCAAATCCGGTTTAGATAATTCCATAAATTACGCATTATCATATCGCTGTAATATAATACCGTTCTTAGAGACCATAATCTGAAATAAACGGTTTATAGTCAGTGTTTATCTTCAAGTCGAGTTTGACAAACATGGACCTATGTTATATACAATAGATAAATTTAAAAGCTCTTAATATTTAGGTCACTCATCATCATCAGCCTATACACGTTTCCACTGCAGGGAAACGGGTCTCTCATGAGGATTTAGGCCTATATTCACCATAGCTGGCGCTCATCATAACGCTGGTGAGGTGCGAGTTAGCCGATATCATATAAAAGGATTGAAAGTTTTTCCTTCAACGTTTCGAGCAGTGGTAATGTGATCCTAACTACTAACCCACCGCTATTTACTTTAGTCACTACGTCCCTAAAACACTAATACTATTTCTATGAATATATGACAGTTCCGTAAATTTATAAAATGAATCATACATTAAGTGACCACACTTTTTATTGACAAAGTTCAACATGAAAGTTTTCATGACGATACCAATACGAATCCTAACTGACAACATTTCGTCATCATCGCATAGTCAACAATAAGTCAAACCCTTCTTACCTAAGTACTTAATCCTGGAAATTTTAAAAGTTGGATCATGGATTTGGATGTTACATATTGTTCGATGATGGATAAAACAAACAATTGCAGAAAACTGGGTAAAAAGGTTCTGGGTACAACTACCAATCTATGTAACATTAAACATCCCCTCGAAATAATTAAACTGTATCCAAAAGAGCGTCCACATAAATAGAAGCCGTGTGTCAGTTTGCTTCCTGTCAACACTTCGCACACAGCACCTGCTTTCACAAGTGAAATTCAAGCATGATTGTATCAATATTGTCTTTGAAGTTGTATAATTTTTTAAGAATAGCTCTCCATTTGTATAATAGTCATAATGAAGGAATAAATTACCACAAGTACAAATGTAGGTAGGTACCATCACATCTATGATATAGGTATGTGAATTATGGAAATAGTGTGTAAAAAAATCAGTAGTTATTAAGGCACAATAATCTATCGAGATATTTTCAAAAATATATCGAACATGTGAATGAGCTTTAAACCATCAATTTGAATGGACCGAAAAAAATAACATGCCTTTTTTATTGTTTCTTATAAAAATTAACTCTTCTCGATTTTAACAAATAGATCATCCAATAGGTTTTAACTTTAAAGATTTTATTCCTTATTTTTACAAATAAAGTTGCGGCACGTTAACTTTTCACATAAACTGCGCACTCTCCATCAAGATCCTGTCAATCTAAAACACATTTCGCTATTTACATCACAGAAGCCACCAAAGAAGTAGATTACATACATACATACGCACGCAGGTAATAAAGTAATATCAGTCGTGTATCATTGCCTTCATCTAAGCACACAGTACTAGGGTCGCATGAATCATTAGCCGGTCGAGTTATGTCCATGCATGGTCGCCTTCCAGTCAACCATGGCCGCTTGAGTACCATCTATGCGGTTAGAAATAAGTGCATCGAAACATTGCAACTTAATCACGTTACATAACTCCATTTTACTAGATGATGGGCACTGCTGACGCTCGATTGTTAAGGTTCTTTGTATAAATTTTATTTTACACAGCTCAATGTGTCTATAAAATTCTCTATTCATATTATAAAGTCTGTATTTAATTTTGTATGCAAAGTTTATCGTGCATAGGTATAGGATACCTTATGTTTAAAACATACAAAAGTATTTAAAGATGTTAAATCGAGTTTATTATGAAAGTTTAACTTGTTAAATGAAAACCACAAATAAAATGTACAAACTAATAAAATACGCAATTTAACAGAATACTACTCTTACAATAATTTTTACAAACACAAATCACACACACAATCTATCCAAGGAATTTTTCATTATTACTTAATTTGCATTATCCATATTAATAATATTAATCCTATTCTACCTACCTATTACGCTTTAAAACATAACCACTGCACACTTTGTTTGAAATAAGAATGAGAATAGTTATAACCCTCGGTCAAACATATGCCAGCTTTGTGTCAAACATTGTTTCAAAATTTTGGTTTGTGGTTTTGTAAGCACAGCTAGTATGTTCGTAGCCTTCTCATGATAAAACTTGTATTCTTACTTACCGAATACATTACTTCTTATTACAAATATCTTTGAAATATGACAGATATAAGTTAGATTTAATGTCCATAGAAACCCTGAGCACCAACCCTACGAAGGTATATTAATCGTTAACAAGTTCATAATTACAAATACAAGAACCGTAAGAGCCTCTGAAAAACTTATGAACGGCGAATATTTCTCAAACACATCCTGAGGAATGTTTCACCAGATATGGTGTAACTAATTGCGTCAGAGCAGGCGTAGACGCATAACGGGCGGGATAATATGAGAATTATCATCAGTCTCCATGTGTAACGGTGATTGCTGTGAGTGCATGTTTAACCCACACAAATACGCATAATAAAGAATACTAGAACAGACACTGCGCAACCATTCTGCGTAAGCATTGGTCGGACAAAAACAAAAAGTTAAGTAAATATATATTTTTTTAATGTAGTGTTTATCGAAGCCTAATTTTTTTAACGAAAATGTTCTCAAAAATATACAAAAAAAAACGAAACAATTATAAAAAACATCGTTAATAAATGTTTCCAAGCAAAATTGCATAACGTATGCATAAATATATTTTATGTGTAGATACATACACAAATAGACAGAAAAACCCTTTAACAAGCAGTACAGCAATACATTAGTGATACTTTATCTCCTCCACGGGACTTAGAAAATTTCACACAAGTCTTTGTAGATTAACTGTAGGCAGTTATATAATATCGCACACCTACATTTCGGAAGTGCTGTCCATTCATATTCATTAGGCGTACTCTTTCGTCGAACGGTAAGTGCCCTTTGTGTACCGTCCAGTTGTAGTTAAGGAAATGACGCCAAAACGGTACCAAGTACCAACTCACAATTACTCACCGCACCTTACTACGTTATTACCATTCTTTCGGACAGTACCTACTTACTTGTCATATTCTAATGAATATATTCGTGAGCACTCATTGAGTAGTTTTCCAGGACGTATTTTAAAGTGGTACCTCATGTATCGTCTAATCACTTCTATCTTTTTCGTATAATAATGGAGACATAAGAACATTGTTCACAAGAACGCAAAATGAGCTTTTAGAAGGTTCAACTTCACCATTAGGTCACCTGGATGTTTTTACTACGATTCTTGTAAAATTATAATACTAATAACATAAAAGAATTTTTGATAAATTTAGGAGATTGAGACCTTAAATAAACATATTAGCATCCTTATTTTAGTGTCACAACATTAAGATAAATACTCAAATCATTAATTTTATTAACGGTTGTTAAAATCTATGTAAATCCCCGATTTTGTAGAGAATAGACCAAATAAATCTTTTTTCGTTATTCGTTTACTTGTAAAGATGATCTAAGCCAATACATATCTAATGGTAGCCGATATTAATGCAACATGCAACTATTTACGATATTTAAAGCTCACCATGAACCGCCAGCTGTGTATTGCCACTACAGACAAATACTTGCATCGTTCAAGCTATTTTGGCCAATAAGATTTACTTGTTTTCTTTTGTGCTAAAGATAATTTCAATTGGAAAGTACGAGGCAATGATAGATTATGCACCAGATAAAAACAGCACATCTAATCTTCAGTGCAATTTAGTATTTAATAGAGTATCATATGCATACGAATTAAATTATTCTTTGTTTGTTTGATTTCCATATAGATGTAATCGTTTGCATCAGACGCTCAAAGATATTATCTATAAAGAATCTATAAAAACAAGTTCATCTTCGAAGCAATATGTACAAATGTTTACTGTTACATAAAGATCACTACATAGTATAAAAGGAAGTAGCTTTTTCTGTCCTCATGTTAGGGACATGTATGCTTAAATATTTAAAGAGCAAAAGATTTTGATGTGTTTTTTTTAAAAGATTGAGTGATACAAGAAGAAGGTTTATAATATATATAATAACATCAGTTAAACTATTCTGAATTTAGCGCGTGCGAAGCCGCGGGCAAAGGCTAGTAAACCAATAAAGCTTGTAAGTTGTTCACAAATAAGATGAAAGCTAAGTATTAGATTCGCGCTCTATTAGACATGGGCCCTACCTCGGTATTTCGTCTCAATTTAGATCGCATGAGGTCACTGAACCATCGACAAGGCCACAGTATTGTCCTCGTAGTAACTAAGATTTATGCTCCTCTATTTTATTCGTAGTCCTTTAATTGTTAGCGATTACTAAATAAAGACTATGGGTCATTTATCTATGATTTAATTTGCACATTTGTACGCTAACCTAATTTAGACAAATAAAAATGAATAATATCTACGTTGTATTGTAGTATTAATTTAATACCAATCGGAATCAACATTGCATAGTAGATATAATTTATAATGATTAGTGGATAAAATTATTATTATCAGGGAACTAATCAAAACAACACTGAATAGCACTATATTAAAATCAATTCATACAATTTATAATGGGCTCATAAAACATTGTAAACAATAAATTATGGTTTACAAGTTTTGCTTATAGTTTGTTAAGATCTTAATAAATTGAAAACGCCAATTATTGATAAATTTACGACACCGAATTAGCTTAATTTTTTTAAAGAATCGACTACTTTTCGATCTGAAACAAACTTTAACTGGATCAAATTCCATGAGATACAAATGTATAATATGATGCCATTGGTAACTTTTAATGCATTTAAAAAATTAAAAATATAAATCCACAAACACGTGACTTGTTTATGATTTGAATATCGTTACGTACTCGCACGTTCATGCAGTATCTGGTATCTCACATTGCTACAAGTCCATCATCAAATAATACAAACATCTCGACGAAACCAATTCTATCAAAATCTTATCTGCCTACTATGAAAGTTGTCTAAACCCTTGGAGGTCGCCCTGCGAAGCGTTAAATTACTCGCTCTTAGTTATTTTATCTCGGCATACCGTGAGAATTACTATCAGATAATGTAAATACTTTAATTATAGAAAATGCGTGTCAAAAATACTAAAAATAAAACTATATTAAAAATAACATGACGACAAAGCTTACCAGGATTAGGGAAGTCGCATTTTGAACGCGATTATGAGTGCGTACCTGTAAAAAGTGAACATAATGTTAAAAGAGGTTTTAGCAGTAAGTCATAACTTCTACAATAACTGTAGAATTTTAAGCAAAAATTTTAATTATGGATGTATATGGATGAAAATGAAACCATCACACCCATTCGTTTTTTACACATATCAATCCACCCCACCCCTCTAAGCGAAGCGTTTAAGAAATAACTTTAATTTGCATTCCGACCTCTTTTGCTATCCCATCGTCTAACTCTAATATAAGAGGTGACCGAAGTGTTGGCTGGTCGCCAACCGAGGAGATATTCTCGGAGACCTTTTTAGACGTTTTATTAATTTCCCTTTAAAGTTATTTTCTCCATGGACGCCAAAGGGCACTGTTGTATCTTCCTTTTTCTTTATGTTTCGTTTCTTCTAACCCAATTACCGGTTGCTTTTTTGTGTACATGCGTTGAAAGCTATTCCAATGATTGCATAGATCAAGGATCAATGCCGAACACGTCTCAAATATAAACAATAAATGAAACAACATATCATAAATTGTACGGAACTATATCCGTAGCTACATTAATTTAAATTGTACTCTTGTAATTGTATTTTTTTATTCAATATATTAGATTTATATAACTCTATGTGTGTGAGTCCTCTAAGAAAATAATTAATCTGCATTCTGTAACTCAAAATTAAACAGCGTTCTACAATTATGTAAATCTTTTGCTACAGCCATATTTCGCCAGACAATGCCTATTTACAAATGTCGTACAGCATCTTATGTCATATAAATCATAGATACCCGCTGTTCAGTTCGTGCCATGACAGACAATATCCATGGGAACCGCTCTAATTACAAAACACATAATAGTTATCTAACGTGACATTTAAGCGTTTGATACCCGCTATTATAATTTGTCGTATCGCTTGACCCGATCCCTTGTTATTGCTAACCCTGGCAGCATAATAATCTCATAGAAATGTCAAATGATTTGAACCAGTTGCAATCGATCTATATTTTCTATTGAGACTCAAAGACTAATGGGGCGATTGTATTGTACGATATCCTTTGAATCTTTAAAGCTTTTGCGTTATTTATAGAGAGAAAACAGAACTAGAGTATAATTTCTTTATGCATTAACATAGTGCTCAAAGTAACAAATTGCGAGACGTTTTATATGAAATCATTTATGCGTGTATGATGTGATTGCAACTGTTTTGTTTGACAATTAATTAACGACAAGATATAAAAGCCTATTATGTTCATATCTCAATCCATTAATGCCACACGTCACGCTTCCCCGCTCACGTGCGAACCTTTCTAGTTGTAATTCTAATCACACCCACTTATTGGCTTCGTTCATGAACGATTTTTGATATAATTTCATTGAACTCTTTACAAATTAGTCTCCCCGTGACCATGCTCGAATTTCTAAATGTATAATACTCGCGTAAAATCAAACACAAGCAAATACAATGTTTACAAATCGTTCAATTTATCTCAATTAGAACCACGGCTTCAATAACCAAGACGAGAAAAAGTCAATTTCTTTTCCTCTGGACGATAGACTATACTTTTACTTACTAGTTATAAGTTTCTACATCTGTATTAAATTATTATAATATAAGAAAGTGGCAAGTGTTTAGTTTTTACTGTATATATGTTATATTGACTTGAAGCCTCATAGAAGTTCGTGTCCCGACAGTAGAAACATATTATATGGGTCAATGACCATGATGAGGATGATATAACAGCATCGCAATAAAAAGCAATTAAAAAAAAGGTTAAGGGTATGTGATATGTGATAAATGCAGTATTCAAAATTGAACTGAATGCAGCATTGAAAATCAAAGTGAATAAAATGTTTTCATAAATTAAATTTAATACAACAAAATGGCAGGAAAGTGATTTGCAATGTCATTTTGCATTTTCTACTGACCGATAGCTTTGGGCAAATCTAGGCACCTACAGCCATTATTGGAGCCTACAATCGAAGCATGTAACATTTGTTACCTTGCTCTTGGAAAGTTAAGGGTCAATAACAAATACCCATCGGTCAGGAATAGAATAAACGAATACGTAATTTAAGCTAGTACGAATATTATGCCTAATCCACAAACTCTTCCTTGTTTTATTTATTTAGTTTTGTTTTTACCCCAATTATTATAGTTTTTTTCTTTGTTAAGAAGTCCATGTCCATGTCCATGAAATAAATAATTATTCTTTCTTTTCTTTCTTTCTTTTAAATTAAATCAATTCAAAATGTTATTGTTAATTCTACTACTACGACTAATATTAATTTGATGGTATTTGTTTTTGGACATCATACACGGCTTAGTATAATACGTACCTCATATTTTGATTACACTGATATTATAAAGAGGAATGTTTGTAATGTTTTCATGCAAAAACTACTAGATCGATTTCATAAACTATTTCACTATAAGAAAGCTGCAACTTCACTAAGGGACATGCTATATATGCATCACGGACAAACATGAAACAATTTGTTTAATCAACTTTAAAAAAAAAACTACTTAAGGTACGAAGCAAACAATTTTTCGAGAAGAGTCTCTCATAGAAAAAAAATCCACAACCTCAAAAGTCTAACGAAATACTAGAACAACCTCATAAATTTCCCATTCACTGTTGTCTGTAATCACAAATTCCAACGTACCTACCAATATCATACGCAACAATCGCGGCCCGTATTTCAGCGAATTGTGCCAACGACGTATGCATGTTCTTAAACTCACATATACGCTTACTCCCATGCTATTATCACTAATACGTAACAATTTCCACATCAAGCCGGCATTCCGAATAGGTAGGTAACTGTACAATATTCGCCAAGCCCTTAATAATCTCAGACTACAAGCATGTTGCTACACTTTAATCCAGTTCAACTAGTACATAAATCACTTCTATGCCGACTATGCTAAGGTAATTGTGCTGCTCAAATGAGATTTCTCTCGAATTTGTGTTATTCCTAAATTGATTTCCTAACTGCAGAGACGATACGAGAACAGTGGGCCATGAGAATTATACTAATATTTAATGATTAATAAATTGGAAATGAATAAGTTAAAATTTACATGTGCGCATCAGAATTAACATAAGCATGCAGTGCAGTGCATAATATGATATTGAAAGTTAGAGGTTGAAAGTTTTTATGAAGCAAAGCACGGTACAACTAAAAAATTGAATCGCAAGCTTTTTTTTCGAATTCGAATTCGATTGGAACCAAAGATCAGCATGGTAGCAATAAAGCAGTCCAATGACATAAGTATTTGTTTAAACAAGTGTACGCTCTTAGCACACAAACTATGTATTTTACCATAAAAAAGTAATATTACGCATTACCTATAGTCAGCGTAATTCCTCAAATCAAAACAATATCCGCAAAAATGTATCCAAAATCTAAATAACCGCATAACCGCGAAGTTTCGTAACCTTACGGATTATTAAAATTCAAAATATAAATGATACTAATTAGCATTAGCGCAGAGTACCTACTGTAGCTGTACTAAATACATTATTCAAAACCTCTTAAGATATATAGGAAGAAAGACATTCATTAACGCCCTACTTTAAGCGAAGTAGGTAAATTATTATTGTAATTCAATTTTAATGCAGCTGCATAGCTACAAGTATCAAATGTACAAATGTACAAAAAAAGTATTTAAAAGCGATTAAAGGAAACAGGAAATGTTTTCCATGACAAAACATTAGATACCTACATATATAATACATTCCTAATATCTCCTAATATATCTATATTGTATAAACAATATTTGAATTGTATGAGTATAAGTTATTTGAATAGAGTTTTATGCTCATCAAAGCATTAATAATTTTCACGTTTACTCAACTGTCATAGAAATACCATTTTATATTGTTAGATTTTACACAAACATGAATAAATATAGAAACATAGCGCAGGTAAAGTAACAATAATAATAAGCAACTGCGCACATAAAAACTCCAAAAGTTTTCTTGTTGGAATTTGTCAACTATCTAATCTGAATTCAACATAATCGAATCACAAATAATAACAAAAACTTACGTTTAATTTTTCTAGAGAAATCTCGAAAAAATTTCAGCACCTATTTTCATTATACGCTATTTAATAGTATAACAAATTACTGATTACTACACTTATTATTTCCAAAAACAACTCAATATAAAACTGTTAAAACGTCTCGATAATAATCAAGGGCGCGATAACTCCAACCCTCCTAATTTAAGTGATAATATCCAAATATTTTATTCCACCTAAACATCGAAATTATACTTTACTCAAACATTCGTAAAAGACCCTTTTTATCGCAGAAGCCATAAACTGACCTTTACCATAGCTTTATTATACACGTGTATACCACTACAAATATTAGAAAGAAAGTTTTATATGGGTGTGAGGACAGGAAAGCAACATTAATTCCTAGAATTACGTATATCTTATTAATTCTTATGAAATCAGTAAAAAGATGAAAAACTTTACGAAAGCTATAGATGCAAATCAAATTCAAAAGACTACCTACAACTTTATTAGACAGATCGAGAAAGTTCTAACGAGCAATTAAATACAACTCATTATACTTATAAAATTGACACAGGACAGTTTCACTGGTCATTACCTGTGATTTGTACATAACATACACCTACATGAGCTCTACTTTCGCTGGTATGCTCTCTCAATGCGCTTTCTACAATCAATCTTTAACCTTTTTGAAGGTAACATCAATTAAGTTAAAATTCTATGAATCAATGAAAAGACCATCCGTAGAACCAATGTACAGTCTGAAATAATAACTTAATAGAATTATATTTCTTACATGGAGCATATCCAACTACGTTCCTTTTGTACTAGCCGTTTGGTAATGAAAGATAGATAGCTAATACAGTGCCACCAATATATCTTATGTTGAATATTCATTATTGACTACTTCAAGTATCCTGTTTCTTTTTATCTTTATAAAATTATTTGTTACACATACTGAAAGCTATTAAAATTGATGCCTGGAATATAATTCTAAAGGTTACACTGAAGCGACGGTAACACCCTTCACTTCAGAGAAGTTGGGGGGCACTTTAGTTGTTTTGTTACGACCTATACAATCATATATTAACCCTCATATTCAAGTAAACAGGTATATACAATTCAAATTTTATAAACAAAACAATCGTAAATGAAGGAGCCCTTGCTGAACAACAATAATTTACAATACGAAAGAGGTAGATGTGATATTTACAAACATGCCATTCCCGAGCGTGTTTATATTACGATATAACAGTAGCTAAGTTGTGAGCTTGTATAAATAGCGTCATATAAACATAACATGTTATATAATATCAGAATAACTTTAACGAACGACTGCAGCCTGGTGATTTAAACATTTGCAAATGTCTCGATCTTGATGGGCTTGCAAATATTCCTACTAAAAGGAATTTGGAGTTTCATTAAAGTCGTACATATATACATACTAAACTACTACTACAGTTTAAACAGACCCATGACGTATCTACCACTAGCTAACCATGTATGATGTGTCTTATGAATAACTACTGAATAACTAAAGAAATATATATCTTAACATCATCCGAGTCCAATTGCAGAACGAATAAACACAATATATTCGATAGCAAATATTTATTATAATATCTTGAACGTATTGTACAAGGAAACGATAAGATCTACTAATACAAGTCCCTAAGGAGTTGATATGAATTGTGTGATTGAGTAACCCCAACTACATATGGTCGTAGCAATCTACATGTAGGTTAAATACAGATAAAACGTTAAATTCGTTCCAGTTGAACTTACACACAGAGGGCATTAAAGCGTTAAAAATAGAGACCTCGTGGAGTTGGCAAGATTCTACCAAGTTTTGACTCCCGCAGAGTCACATCAATCAAGTAATAGCTAAGTTTTAAAGAAACTAAATTATTTTGACACTTCGTTTCGTCTACCGCAGATCACATAAAGGTTCTCTGTAAATTGGTTATAAGAAAAGGCGTGGGAATACACTTTTTCTCGATTCAAATTAGATTGTTCGCCTTGACTGATCCTTTGCACGTGATTTTAATATCAATACAGCTCCCTATAAATGGTATTCAAGTAGTTGCGTTTGTAAAACAATTATTCATTTCAGTACACGTTATTGTATCGTAGTTATAATTCGAATTACTTATTCTTGTACATCAAAACGTTTAATAAACGATATCTACAGGCGGTAAAGGAAAATACTGAGCACGTGTACAAATTCTCATGGTTGTAGCTCATACTGTGACAAATCAATGACGCTATAACCTTGAAAGTCTTGATTAACCAACGATATCTTCCAATTCTATTGCAATATTACACAAATATATCGTTTTCATATAACCGAACATCAATCTTTGCGATTAAACAGCACAAATGTTCGTAAGGGAAGTAAAAGCTAACATTTAAATCTGCATACTTGATAACGGTGACCCGCATAGAAATGGCCAACCGACCCTTTAAAGGAATGGACTAGAAAGCCGGAAAATCGTGAGAGATGAGAGATTGCGACGACAACGAAATGAAACATCGTATGCAAAACGACGGACTGGTGCTTGACACTGCTTGTACACAAGTTTATTATCGATCGTGTGCGATCAACATGGGTATGGATGTCGGTACACGCAATAATGGCTATGAGAGGAACATTACCAATGCCGTCTCGAAATGTCTTCGTTAATGTCATACTCTGGAAAGAATTTATTTTTATTGGTTATTATAATATTGCGACTTCCATGTCTCGAGGACTCAGTCCTACATTTGTGAAATTTGTATGGTGAGAGTAAATGTTTATGTTCCGAATTAAATGTTAAAAATGAAAAATCAACTAAAGGATAGATTGAAAATATTAAAGGAATACAAATTGGACCATTTGTGTAAAAAATATTAATTTTTTAACCCCTTCCCAAAAAGGCATATATATCAAACAGTATACATGGTTTTATAAATAAAATAGTTATTGACACTCAATGACGATGAATAAACAAAATATGAATAAAACGCTTTTATACATTTAAACATTTTTATATATCACCAAAAAAGCACTTCAAAATATCGACTCTTTAATGTCGAAAACATATAAAACACAACAATTAGTTTAAGCAAAATGTAATCAATATTCAATGCCAACAAACCTGCAGTCACGTCATGTCTCTGTATTAACCACTAATTAAAGCTTACAAAGGTCGCTTTCTACACGAGATCGAAAGCAAACGGCACAAAACAAGGGGTAAACAATAACACCACACGCATTCGCTGCACGTCCAACCGCCCCCTACTGACTTACCCTTACCGGAATATTTATGAATCATGAACACGCGACATTTTACGAACGTATGATGAAATCAATACTAATATAAAAAAATATAATTAATGAAATTTAAAAAATTGGACAGCTTGCACTGTCGGACTAAAACAGTTTTTTTTTTCTACAAAAAATGGCACTGACGTCATTGGGGGGAGGAGATACAACCTCAAATTCTAAAATGGGAGCAAATGGCGATAATTTACTATCAAACACAAAACTAATCAAGTCAATTATTTGAAAACCCACGGAGTTATCGAAATCCATGATTAGGATTTAATAATAAATATACTTAAAAACAAGCTTTAATGAAAGTATAAAGTAATTGTAAAATACATGTACATTTACATTTTCATATTGGAGTAAATTAGGTAAGTAACTGATAAAAACTATTTCATATGATCATAGATCGTATGAAACGTGAACGAGTCAAATTGTTACTAAGCAAAATAAGTATGTAAAAACATTTCGTACAAACGAACCAACAATAAAAGCATTTATTTCAATTATTAAACAAATCATAATAACTACTATAAGACTATAATTCATATTCTCTACAATCCAAATGCTAGTGTGAGAATGGTAAAATGATACCATTAAAATTTAATCTTCACATTTCCTCTGTAACTAAAATTTAAAAATAGTTAATGAAAAGTCATCAATCGGTTATCATATAATATCCGTCCAACAAATCCGTATCCGCAATAAACTTTAAGATAACGGCTGCTTGATTAGAGATTATTATTGCAATTAGCTCAGTTTATAATAATTCATTTGTTTATGAAACGAGGAAACGAAATACTATTAGTGATGTAATTTGTCTTATAAACATTTAAAACACACAATCCTTTAACCTAAGCTGCTCTCTTGATAAAGACGGATATTTGTTATAATTTAATATCATTTATTTACCGTAATTTCATATTACACAAAAAAATATTGATATTACATCTCATACACGAAAGCTATGCGCTGACAACACACATAACACAGTATATCGCATCAACACGTTTCCCGTAGAGGCACCGAGTGTAGTGCCCTCAAAGCTTACATGAAAAGCATCGAAGTAATTACCGTGAACATCTTAGCAAATCCCTTTATGAAGGTTCGATGACTCAACGTTTGATTGATCACGAAATAACTATTGTTAAACATGCTGTTCTCTATCAAGACCCATTCTTTTGTCTCTGCATTACAACAACGCTGACCACCAATTGATACTTTAATTATACATACTTATTACCACACTATGTAAAAAATAATATACTTAAGTCCATGCTTGGAGACGGTAATTAGTAATAACGTTTCATGCTGAAAAAGTGGAGCAATTTCATGTTATAAATGTAGTTTAAATTTGCGACAGATAACCAAGTTTCCGTAGTGTAGCGGTTATCACGTGTGCTTCACACGCACAAGGTCCCCGGTTCGATCCCGGGCGGAAACAAAAAACTTTATTTTTGATGTACTATTATTAAAATATTATGAAAAAAAATTCTCTCTATTTCTGCTTTTATATAAAAATTTCTAGAACAAAACTTAATTCATAACTCTTTCTCGATCCCGTTTCTCGTAATCCGCGAATATATCAGAAATCGAAACCAATTTATCAGGGAAAGTAAATGTCTAAATTTACATATTACACAGGCCTATATCCTTACATCACGCAACACTACCGTTGGAGCATTTTAGAGACGTGATAATGACGCGGAAGAGGTTGACAATAAGTATTTAACTGGACTTATAGTAGACGCCGGCTATCAGGAAGCAGTGGTTCTATAGGTGAATGATGATCATGAGGAAATGTTGCCAATGGAGTAGCAATCCACTTTATATTGGATATAACACGATTCCGCGATTTAGACGTCCAACTTATTAACCATTTTATATCATATTAAGTACTTATGATGGTAATAAGTTGAAGTGTGTATGTTTTTAACATCATCAAGCACAAATCATTACTGTATGTGCGAGTATCTACAAAAAATACTAATACTTATACAGATTAGAAATTAATTTAGAGTGTCATTAACAACTGGTTCAACAACTTGTCATCAATCAACATATACTTACATACACTTATTAGAATAAGAAGATACGGAAGAGCAATGTCCTAAACTATTTCAGAACAAAGGACGGGAAGGACATCGAGGCATTAAAGAATTTTACATGTCTATTAATAAGAACACAAAGTTGAGTGGAAATAATTTAAGAATACCAGATTCAATGCATTTTTTTTATCAAGAATAAGAAATATATACCTACGCCGTAACGATCTCTTCCAGACAACCTAAATTATAGTGGTATCAAAATGGTACACGAACGTGGCTAGTAAATAAAAGAAAAACAAACTGCAACGAAATTCATTCACATTCAAAACGTTATAAACGTAAAACAATAGAAATTCCACACAATGGGTTTTATTAGATTTCGAATAGAAATATATAGGGCAATGATTCCTTCGTTGCTCGTAACCTACCCGTGGAGCCCAGTGAAGCGTGAAAGATCAATAATAATTTAAATCATTGTTTAACTCGGACCGTCAACCGTTAGGTCACCGTGAAATTATGGAGAAATAATTGAGTTTTGTAAGTAAGTAGTAGAGCAACGTAATCATAATTTTCAATACGCATGGTCTCATAATTATGGTTTACTGTGAAAGCAATCTATACAGAACCTCAATGCCGTCGCCTATTCTTAATATTCGTTTCTAAAGAAAAATTTTCTCGTTTTAATCACAGCAATATTTTCGATAATGGCTTCATACACAAAAATTACTGTTTCCGTCATCAAAATACTTTACTGAGCTGAGAGATTTCATAAACTATGAAATATATAATTTATCCTAATACAAATATGATAAAATAAAACATCTATGTTCACTTGATACATGAAGCAGTTACAGTTAAAGTATTATAGGTTTGATGACACAAAAGAGGATGACACTTGAAAGTATGTACAAATTAGTTGGATTAATTATTATCAATTGTTTAACCTTATAACAAAGTTATTTTCCGATTACCATAAAGCATTGACGTTTTGAAATAGAATTGTGCTTATATTGTATTTGAATTGATTTATAGCAAGTTCAATATATGTGTAAATTGTCTAATATATAAACGAAAACGAATTTTCATAACATTATTTATATGGTCATTATTTTTATGGTCTTGTGAAAGTGATCAAAAATGAGAGTTAAAAAATTTAAAACGCGACACACATTAAAGGAAGTTTTCCAGCTAAATAGAAATGGAAAATTTGTATCAAATAGTCGTGCAGAAAAGTTCCATATATTTAAATTTGATTAAAAAAGTAAACCATTTTCCATGGCATATATTTAATGTAATTTTATTTTATCGATGGCCGACCTCAATTCTGTTTACGTACAGGATTTCGACACTTAGCTATAAGGAACATAATCGGCCGCTGACCCTTGAGCACGTGCATCTATTTCGGTGCGATGCCTCTAGGAATATGCTAACCAAATTCGACTGATAAGCACAAAACCCTGTCAAATGCAACAATCGCATGTCGCAACCACTGTATTACAATTTATAGTATTACTAGCTTCACCCGGTAAACGCTGTTCTGCCTTACTCTTATCATTTAGGGGTATGAAAAATAAATGTTGGCCGATTCTCATAGATACCGGATAAGCACAAAAATTTCATTTAAATCGGTCAAGCCGTTTCGGAGGAGTATGGCAACGAAAACTGTGACATGAGAATTTTATATTTATATTATTACATATAATTATACAACATGACTAATAGGCGATAAAGGCGTACTGTGTTTTTTTCTTCGTTATAAAAGCAAACGGTCTTAAAAAAGTTGCAAGCTGGCTGCATCGTAATTTACTTACCCTAAACGTAGCTAAAACTAAAGCTATGCTTTT